>NC_092634.1:54588924-54758924 GCF_039555335.1 Amphiura filiformis | reverse complement strand
AAAATAATCTTTCAAGAATATAAGGGACATTGTCTTTTTTGAGTAATATCCCTTATGTTGTTTTCATTCTTTTAGAAGTGATTTTTACTCTTTGAGTGATTTTTACTCTTTTAGAAGTGAATTTTTCTCTTTTAGGAGTGATTTTCACCCGTTATACAGTGATTTTCACCCTTTAAAGAGTGATTTTTGCTCTTCGGGCAGTGATTTTTACTCTTTTAGGAGTGATTTGCACTCTTCTTGAGTAATTTTAGCCTTCTCACTCTTTTTTTGGAGAGTGTTTTTTTTGTGTGCTATTTTACGTTACCTTCTTTAAACAAGGGTTACAGAACACATTTGCAATGGGTGAATATTGCTCGGACTATTTAATTGTCGTCGATTATTTATATTGTTAATGTAAAACCAAAATAAATTCAATAGACATTAGATTAAAACAGAATGATATATCATAATAAACTGCAAAGCAAAATAAATACGCTGCGGGGTTAATAGATTCATCAGGATCGGTAAAATGAAGTCATATTAAAAGCTCCTTATTTTCTGATAACTTTTTCAACACTTAAAATATACCAGTCTCCATTAAGTGTTTAAAACGACTACATGTTCAGAGGAGCAACTCTTTGATGGTTTGATTTTCTGTTTCAGTATGGTTCATACCCAAGTAATATGATGTTCACCACTTGGGACATAGTAATGGCAACAAGCATCGTTTTGTTAAGTAGGTATATGTGCCTTCTTCTTCGTTTCTTTCCTAATAAATGCCGATGTTAAAGGGCATTGTTTTATTAGGTGTATTTCAATTTGGCTTGCATCTGAGCAAGTGGGTGTTATTTTTTTTCCAGCACTCGTTAAACAATTTGTTTAAAAATTTGTTTAAAATTATTTTCCTTCCATACATTTTTCATTATTAAATATTTTGTGTATCAGTGGGAAGAAGTGGTCCTCACACCGAAATAGCTGAGCAGAAACCACCAACACGTCTACTCAGAGCACCCAATATGTTTTCGTTGGCAATTCATATTGCAGTTTTGACCGCCACGCAAGTCGGGGCGCTGTTACTTCTTCAAATACAAACATGGTAAATTATATACTTTAATTCGTGAAATAAAACTGCACAATGAATTTGATTATGCTTTAACAGAGTAAATAAAGTTAGTAATCTAGCGCCTCCTGTAAAAAAAAGTAAACATACTTATGAGACCATTTTTGCACCATAGTGTACATAAGGACCAGCGCCAGTTGATTCATAGTTGTGTGCCCTTAAGGTGCACTGAGCCTGGATGGGCTCCCTCTCTCTGTCTCTGCACTCGTGGAAGCTACATGTGCCTGGTTGTGATTATCACATTAGATTAATCCCTAATCCTTTTATTGGCGTGGTGACAGCTTGGATTCGAAACCAGTCATCTCTGAAGTCTCTCAGCTGACCTTCCTGACGAAATTGGTGGTCATCTTGAACCCTAAATGTGTGATCTTTCACAAGACTGTGAGCGACCAGTAAGCTTAAAATAGTAAGCTTAAGCCTGCAAGGCTGCATATTAGCTTTTATTCTGGTTCACATACACGAGTGTAAAAACAATCAGCAATGGCCACAACACATCGTGCGCCGAAGCAATGGCCTTTAACAAAAAAGGAAACAATAAACTCATTTGAAAGTTGGAAACATAACCTCCAGTATACACTGTCATTAGACCCAAGCGTTTCTCCCTACTTGGTTGAAGGAGCGGTATGGGGCAAAAAGTCAAAAACTTCCCCTCTTCGAGGTCTCACTAACGATGGTGAGGACATACAGGAAGCCCAAAGGAAAACAGCAGTCCAGAAAAATGCTGCATTGGAGCTTATGCTTGGACAAATAGCCAACTATTGTCCAATTATCTCACGAAATACAATACTCAAAAACTGCACCAGCCTGAACAAGATATGGCAAGCCATCCGTCTCCATTTTGGCTTCCAAACAACAGGTGGCCACTTCCTGGAGTTCAACAATTTTAGCCTTGGCCCTGATGAACGCCCAGAGGACTTGTACCAGCGTCTAGTAGCATTCACCGAAGACAACCTCATGCGTGAAGGAGGCGGCATCAGTCACCATGACCAAGTCATCGATGAAGATGAGGAGATTACGCCTACACTAGAAAACGTTGTAGTGTTAACGTGGTTGCGTCTTATAAACCCTGAGCTGCCCCGATTAATAAAGCAGCGGTACGGTACAGAGCTAAGATCCCGCACCTTGGCTTCTATCAAAGCCGAAATTTCTCAAGCTCTGGATTCGCTCCTGGATGAGCTGAGCTCAAACGATGCTGCTCGCAGCATGCGCACTAGTAGTCAGCGTAGACCGATGCCTAAATTGAAAGCTAAGAAATCATTTGGTAAATCCTGCCCTCTGTGTGAGCAAGCTGGTCGGCATGACCATGCGCATTTCTTAAGCGAGTGCTCGTACCTCCCTGAAAAGGACAGAAAATACCTGGCCCGCGCTCGTCAGCTTAACATCCTTGATGATTGTGACAGCGACTCAGATTTAGCATGTGCCCTTGTTGACCAATCTGACCTTAGTGCGCAGCCCAATGTTCAGACAGCGCTGCGAATTCATGTTGATCAGTCTCCTTATGTAGATGCATTCCACAAGCACCATGCGGTCCGCATCACCATTGACAGTGGATCCACTGGTAATCTCATTCGCGAAAACACTGTCCAACGATTAGGATGCCCCATTCATCAGAGTTCGCAGTCTGCCCGTCAAGCTGATGGGTCATCCCCTCTTAAGGTAGTTGGGGAAACAACCCTCACTTTTACTCGTGACAGACACTCCTTTGTCTTTAAAGGTCTAGTTGTTAGAGACCTTGACGAAGAAATCCTTGCAGGTATTCCCTTCATGAAATGCAATGATGTCGCAATTCGCCCTGCTAAGAACCAAATCATCTTGAAAGATGGTACAATTACCACTTATGGCGCCAACAAGAGCCCCAAATCCCAGCACACTGTTCGTCGTGCCCATATACTTTGTGGACCTTCTCAAAACACTACCATATGGCCAGGCTCATACGTTGAGGTAAATCTCCCTGCAGACATCGTTGAATCAGATGCTACTTTTGCCATTGAGCCCCGTGTTGATACCCCGCTCGGTAGGTTCCTACCGCCCAAACAAGCCTGGCCCAAGCCTGATGTAATCACAAGTATTGCAGGCAGGGTTCGCATTCCCAACAATACTGGTGTGCCACTTGTCATCAGAAAGCATGAACATCTTGGCCAGATACACACTGTTTATTCACCATCACTAACTTCTAAGCCATCACACACTGCTGCAGCAGCATCAGTCAATGTCCCAAAGCCCAGTTCACCGGTTAACTACTCAGCTGCTGTTGCCCTTGACCCAGATGGTATACTTGGCACTTGTGAGCAATCCAACTTCCGCAGTCTTCTCGATGAGTACGATGAGGTTTTTGACCCTAGTTTCCCAGGTTACAATGGTGATGTCGGCCCTTTCAAATCTGTGGTTAATATGGGACCGGTCCACCCCCCCCAACGCAAAGGTCGTCTCCCATTGTATGCACAGGATAAACTCCAAGAGTTGCAATCAAAGTTTGATCAGCTTGAAAAAGCAGGCGTCTTTACTAGACCTGAAGATGTCGGTGTGTGTGTCGAATACCTTAACCCGTCCTTTCTTGTCAAGAAGCCTAATGGAGGCTTTCGTCTGGTTACTGCATTGGCTGATGTCGGTAGATATAGCAAGCCACAACCCTCTCTAATGCCCAATGTGGACTCTACAATACGTTCAATTGCCAAATGGAAGTATTTGATTGCCACTGACTTGACTAGTGCTTTCTACCAAATCCCTTTATCCCATGAGTCCATGAAATACTGTGGTGTTGCAACCCCCTTTCGTGGGGTGCGTGTGTATACACGGTGTGCCATGGGTATGCCAGGTTCTGAAACAGCCCTTGAGGAACTGATGTGTCGTGTCCTTGGTGATCTCTTAGAGAAAGGTGTCGTAGCGAAACTCGCTGATGACTTGTACTGTGGTGGTAATACTGTGGATGAACTTGTTGAGAATTGGCGTCAAGTTTTGCAAGCTTTGTCTAAGTCTGGGTTACGTCTTTCTGCTTCCAAAACAGTCATTTGCCCCCAAAAGACAGTAATTCTGGGTTGGATTTGGTCAAATGGAACCCTTTGTGCTAGCCCCCATAGCATCGCCACACTTTCCAGCTGCTCGCCTCCAAGCAAAGTTGGTGGCATGCGGTCCTTCATCGGTGCAAACAAGGTTCTGGCCCGTGTCATTCAGAATTGTGCCAGTCTGGTAGCCCCATTAGATGATGCTATTGCAGGGCACCAATCAACTGAAGAGCTTACATGGTCTGATAGTCTGCATACTGCTTTTCACAAGGCTCAAGCAGCACTGTCTTCCGCTAGGGCAGTCACACTTCCCCATCCCAATGATCAGCTTTGGATCATTACTGATGGATCCGTGAAGAAACATAGCATTGGGTCGACATTGTATATTTCCCGCAATGACAAACTCTTCCTCGCCGGGTTCTTCAGTGCTAAATTGCGTGATCGACAGCCAACATGGTTACCCTGTGAAATTGAGGCGCTGTCTATTTCTGCCTCCACCAAGCACTTCAGTCCCTATGTTATTCAGTCCAAACACAAGACATGTATCCTCACTGACAGCAAACCTTGTGTTCAGGCATATGAAAAGCTCTGCCGGGGTGAGTTTTCAGCCAGTCCTCGCGTGTCCACATTCCTCTCCACTGTCAGTCGTTTCCAAGCATCTGTTCGTCATCTTGCAGGATCAGCTAACACCCCCTCAGACTTTGCTAGTCGTAATGCCCCTGACTGCACTGAGCCCACTTGTCAAATATGCTTCTTTATCAAACGTGAAGAGGAAGCAACTGTCCTTCGTGTTTCCGCACATGACATTCTGTCCGGGAAAGCTAAGCTCCCCTTTGCCAGCAAAGCAGCCTGGCATGCTATTCAGCAGGAATGCCCGGATCTGCGACGAACACATGCTCATCTAGTTCAGGGCACTCGCCCTTCAAAGAAAGCTACTTCTGTCAAAGATGTGAAGCGCTATTTGCAGGTTGCATCTATCGCTAGAGATGGCCTACTTGTTGTTCGTCATGATCAACCATTGTCCCCAACTCGCGATTGTATTGTTGTTCCCAGACAGGTCTTAAATGGTCTTCTCACTGCCCTGCACATCCAACTTGACCATCCCTCCAAACATCAGCTCAGTTTGGTGACCCAGCGTTACTTTTATGCTCTTGATATGGACAAGGCTATTGATCAAGTGACATCAACTTGTCACCAGTGTGCTTCTCTGTCCAATGCCCCTAAGGCATTGATCGAGCAGTCCTCAAGTGACCCTCCCGATGCAGTTGGCATTTCTTTTGCAGCTGATATCCTGAAGCGTAGCCGCCAGCTTGTCCTTGTGCTGCGCGAAACCTCAACGTCCTACACAGCTTCTTGCATTGTCGAGAATGAACAACATGGCACATTGCGTGATGCCCTGATTCAAGTGTGCATTGAACTTCGTCCACTTGATGGCCCCCCTGCAGTCATTCGTACTGACCCAGCACCAGGGTTTGTTCGACTCGCCAATGACAAACTTCTCACACGTTACCATCTATCGGTTGAGATCGGTCGTATTAAAAATAATAACAAGAATCCTGTTGCTGAGAAAGCCATTCGTGAGCTTGAAGATGAGTTGCTCAGACAAGATTCTACAGGTGGTCCGGCTACAGCATTATCACTTGCCATTGCTACTGCAGCCCTGAATACTCGCATCAGATCCCGAGGTCTTTCAGCCCGTGAGATGTGGTTTCAGCGAGACCAATTTACCAATGAGCAGGTTCCATTCACTGATTGTCAAATGATTCAGGCCCAGCATGCCTTGCGAAAAGCCAACCACCCACACAGTGCTCATTCAAAGGCCCCATTAGCCTCTGCCTCCCCAGCAGCAGAGTTGGAGGTTGGTGATCTTGTCTACCTCTACTCAGATCGCAAGAAATCTCATGCTAGAGATCGCTACTTAGTCACTACTATCGAAGGCCCATGGTGCAACATCCGCAAATTTGTGGGTTCTCAGCTTCGGAATACTTCTTATCGTATCAAGAAATCTGAGTGCTTTAAGGTCCAGTATTATCCTGACCTGGATTCTCGTCCCTTTCCCAAGTCGTCTCCACCCACCGAGGATTCCGAGTTTGTTGAAGTGGTCCCTGAATGTACTCCTCCAGAGCCTCCTTTCATACCTGGCGAGTTGTCCACACCTGCTACTTGTGACCCCCTGCCCAGGAATGCTAATCACTCGCACCCCAGTTCTGAGTCAGATCCTCGCGATCCCTTGCGCGATAGCTGTCATACCTCCAGCAATGCCTCCGGTTTGGTTGTACAGTCTAATCCATGTACCGGTAACAGCAGTGAGGTTAGTGAAAGTATCCCCCAAGCTAGTATGGTTGGCCCTGAGATCATGCCACCATTGCTCACACAAAGGCGTTCCGCTCGCCCTCACAAACTTCCTGAGCACCTGAAAGACTATGTGTTAAACTAAATGGACAGGTCACTGTGTACTATAACATTTTAATCCATCACCGGTGTCCTCCTATGGTCACTTCATTGAACTTTGAACTGATTTACGTATGTCATTTGGAATTCTAAAAGAAAACTCTGGAACTGACGTTTACTTCATTGAACTTTGAACCATTTTACATTCATGTTGAATGTCAGTTTGTCATTGCAGACAAAAAGACTCTTGAACTGTTGATGTTATTGACTGTGGGCACATTGCCTATTTTGAGTGTTCTAACCAACAGTGTCTTCATTCACATAAGCTGTTAGATTGGTTTCTGCAAGTCAGTTGTTAGTAGTAGTTGTTTAGTAGTGTTATCCTCACTTCCTTGTGAGGAAAGTGATCTTGGTTTTTTTTCTTTTAAAAAAAAAGAGAGAAAGAGGTAGTTACGCCAGTTGATTCATAGTTGTGTGCCCTTAAGGTGCACTGAGCCTGGATGGGCTCCCTCTCTCTGTCTCTCTCTGCACTCGTGGAAGCTACATGTGCCTGGTTGTGATTATCACATTAGATTAATCCCTAATCCTTTTATTGGCGCAGTGATTGCACTGAAAAAATTTCATTGATATTGCTCTTTCTCTTCTGGGCGATTTCAAAACCTTTCTGATACCCCCTCGTATATATAGTTTGGTTGTCTATGAAATCTGATTCCCTGCTTTGCTGAGCTTTTGGAAGCAAATTTCGTTTTAGTTATGTTTTTGATGCAACTTATTAGTACTGACTCTCAAAGACGCACATAATCTACACTCGAATTTGACTAGATTTCTCCAGTAAAATAAAACTTACTAGATAATCATGCTAGATTTGTAGTAAAATTTATTGAGATCATTCTTTACTATAAATTTTGTCATTTTTGTTTTTGTTTTGTTGTTGTTGTAATTTTAGTACTTTGTTTTCAGGTATACAAGATTCATTCCGGATCCAGACGATGCTCGAGCAGCTGCAATGGAGACCACTGTCGTATATCTAGTTGCCAACTTTCAATATGTATTTTATGCCATATTGTTTACTCCTGGACGACCATATCGACAACCTCTAAAGGCAAATCGTGAGTAATTTGAACCCTATTATATCATCTTCCGGTTTTTTGGTGTTTATCCCTGTTATTTCACATCTATGGTTCAATGTAGAAATACCGCGTGAACGTACTAGTGCTGTGCGACATTACGGTAGTTAATCATGTTACATTATCACTTCTACGGCGAATTGATCTCCCGATTTCATTTCATCAAATGAGAACTCTGAAACTCTCTCTGTTCATGCTGTATATAAGTACCGCTAATCATAATTGTTAATGTACAAATTGCGACTATGTTGCTAGCATTGTAATTTAAGGCAAAACATTTGTTAGTAGTGACATAATATTGAAATATTTTTACAGCTCTTTACGTGACAGATTTGGTTTTACTCACTATCATGTCCTTGCTATTGTTGTTTCTCCCTCTTTCTGGATTGGAGTCCTTTATATCGGTAAGTAGTGGATTTAGAATAGTCAGTTGGTGACCATGTATGCTTATTTACTACCGGGGGTCTTCGAAATATTTAGAGTTTCGGATACTGACTTTCACTATACCTGCTTTTTTTGCTTGGTTTTTGCTACTCATGAGTATATAAAATAATCACCCAAATGCACCCAAATTTGCCCCCAATTGGGGAACTTTTAGAGGTAATTGTGACCAAATGCGCCTCATTGGGGGTATTGTTCTTCACTGAAAATCCACGCACTTACTTAACGATCACCTCATACACCTTAAGCTCTTTTATTATTGTTTATTTTTAAAACTAAATGTTCGTGTTTTTTCAATCCCTATAACAACAACAATCTCACATTCTCTCTTGCAGATGCAACATATTCCCGATTTCAAGTTTCGTCTCATTTTACTTGCCTTGTGTATTGGAAACGGCCTTCTCAGTGTACTCATAGAAGTAAGTTGATACGTACAGACCGAGTGTATTATCTGAAGGGATATACCGTAATTATAGTCATCTAATTTTGACACCCACAACTTATAGACTTATTGATATTTTGATAGAATATGTCAATTGTGATTTAAAACCCGACTCAATTCAACTCGTATTTTTTTCATATTTTAATAGAGCAGGGATAGGGCACCTTAGAATAAATGAGATTTGTAATGTGCTGCTTAATTTCTTTGGTTGGAGATGAAATTTACTGAAATAAATAAATGGTAGACTGAAATAGTTGGAAAGATCTTGAACCACCGTACGGCTCTCTTGGATAAATGCGTACAAGTCAAAGAGAAATGGCTATAGGAGATTGGTTGAATTGAGTTGGATGTCAGCATCCAACCTCTTAACTGCAACCAATCCCTTGTGGCCACATCATGATTGTTGGATCATTTTCCATTAAAACCATCACTTTAGATCAAGATGCACGATGCACGATGCTCCAGTCTACCCATTATAGGGAAATGTTCACCTTCTGGTCACAATGTATGCGTTTTCATTTTTCCTCCCTAGTGATGTTATCATTGTGAAATCAGAGGAAACCTCATTCATGTCAAAATTGATTTCAGCGAATCATTATTTTGTACTGAATGATGATTACATGAGGGACTGAGGGATCAGAGATAGAAGTGTAAATAAAAGGGGAAAATAATCATATCGAAAACATGGTGTACATTACATGTATGGGATGTTAAAAAGTGCAAAAATTTCTGAAAGCATCATTTTTGGAATGTGGTGGTTATATTTGACAAAGGAAATTGTTTTTGGAAAAGGGATGACTTTTGAAGGATAGAAAAATTATTCACAGAGTTTTGAATTTTTCAAATCAACAAAATGTATACCAAGTTATGCAAAGAAATGTTTTGTAATATTAGGATGGCAGTTATTTTTTTTAAATTTTAAAAATGTATTTGTTTAAGCTATAGACGAATCCAATTCCACGCATTCCTACACCTCAATGGCAGCCATAGCTAGGTCACCGTCGGCTCCATCTCAACTAAAATGTGAAATGATGCGGCCTTGAAGGGTATTTTAAACTGCATTATATCACCCGTGTTACACATAGACAAAAGAATGATGATAGCTTACAACATAAAAGAATCTAACATCGAATTTTAAGCGGCTTTAATTCACCCAATTGGGCAGTCAGAACACCAGTTTGGTGCTGCGGGGACCCAGAAATGGCCGAGCAAATCCTGATCATGACTTGGCTCGTTGGATTCGTCTATACAGGGGTGAACACAACTGGTACATTAATTCTATTGCTGTCTGTATACACAATGTTGACAAATTGATAAACGGGAATGGACCAAGAAAATCCTTACAATATTACGCGGCCAAAATTGTTCACCTGACTAACGGTTTATAAAACTGGTCAATTGATTTTCCAATATCTGTCAATTATAATAACATATTTTCATTGTTTTATGGTTACTCCTTCACGTAAGAAATCACCAAAACTAGTCTAGTTTTAAAACTTCTTTGAGGGATTATAAGTTTTATTCCGTATAATCCTTCAATTTAATCTTTACCCTAGTCTAACTCTACATGTCTTATATGAAGGAAATATCTGTTTTTGTTTGTTTGGTTCGTTTATTTGTTTCTACAGATTCTCATAATACCACGTGCCAGTTTTCAGAAGATGCTGCGCTGTGGAACATCGATAAGGAAAGCAAAATATCAACGCATAGAGATGGACTTTTCGGCAAATAAGCATAATAGGCATGGCAACTCCGAAAGTGTTGTCTGAAACAAAGTAATCGGTTTTGTTACATGTCCTGACTTTTAATTATAGGTCACGATGTCAAAGGTCACACGAGGTCATAGCTCACAAGGTAACTTCCGGTTTACAAATTCATGAGGAGGGCGTGGCTATGATCATAATATATGAATATGATTGGTGGTGTGCGTGACTATTTTTTTAAATCAAACAAAAACGACCTTTGACCTTGTGCCCTGGATGATGTCCTGGAAAGCCCACTTATTACTTCCGTCAAAGGGTCGATTCTGGTCGCAGTAGTGTCGCCCATTGTCGCCCCCGATTACATTACCCTTGCCGCTAAATTCTTACCAATTCCTTTACTTTTCATATTTTGGCCAAAGGGATGCCTTCTTGAAAGAGACTCGGGATCGTTCATAGTTCAAATTAGTAAAAAGGGTTCGTTTTTAGATCTAAAAAGCCGATACTCAGAAATATTTGAATAGGCCTACCTTTCAAAAATGGTGATCACTCTCGCGTTTTTAGATGTTTGTAGCGTTTTATAAATTTCGATCTACACGCTATATAATTAATTACAGCTCGTTTTAAGAAATTAGCCCTAATTAAATATACAGATTAAAATTAGCAAAAACAAAGTCACACGCAATATGCTTCTATTGTACTTGTACTAATGTACCAGGCAGGCGGCTGATACCAAGGGGGTGACACTAAATTCACGGTTGTTCTATTAGCAACGCAAAATCTATGAAAAATTCAGCTGGTTTACTAGCTAGAAAGTGAGGCCAGTTATCGATCCGTTATAGCTCGTTATGAATAATTCATGTTCGACCCCTTGGATCATGTTAATTGAGTTTGGCAAATAACAACGTTGTTAGTTTTGCGAACTTTGCCTGTTCAATGAGAGTATAGTGCGCCCCCAATACATCTGGGCACAAACCAGGCGAAAACAATCCAGTTTAATGAAATGGCGGACGGGTATTCCCATCAGGCACCAGTGATATGTTTTTTTTTATGAAAGTCTACTAATTTGATATGAAATGACATTTTGCAATAGCAAAGTCAAAATTAGGATTTGCTGTCAATAATATGAAGGAAATATGTGACAGAGGCAAGGTGGGAAATACAAGTAGTATTTAAGTTATAATAACCTTTGATACCCGACCTGACCTTCCATCATGGCGCCTTATTCGTCTTATGTATTTCTATTATGCTCTCAAGTAAAATAAAATACCAATCTGCACTGAGCAGACAATGTTACTTGGCTCCCAGCATTAATTATTGATTTTATACGGAGGTAAAGAAATGCACAGTGTACGTGCATGATGTGCAAGCATACTCCAAATATTTACGGTAAATCTGAATAGTGGTCACATGTTTTCATATCATGTGTTCGGGAAATCACGTGGCAACATTTTAAGATTTCAGGCTTGTTTACTAGTTAATTTCCATTTGTACTCTTTATTATTTATCTTTGTTAATTAACATATATTTTAAATGCTGATAAATCGTGGTTGGCTGCCCATGATATCTGTTAAATTCAATGTTTTATGAATATAATTCTACCACGCAGAGGGGTTACGCAGCAGAATTTCACATCACCTGACTTAGCTAGATTTCGAAGCTCTGCTCTTCAAATTCATGTAAATTTCAAAGTTTATACATTTAATATATTTAATATGATACTAATTTTTTGTTATAACCAACTGGTACACGAAATATACTAGCTTATTACCTATACAGAAAGGTGATTATCAGTCTTCACTCAGCAAATTGACATGCCTGGTATATGCAACCATTCTCCGTCTGGATAACATGACTGTCGCCCTCAATACGTCTGGGCACAAATTTAAATAACAATACGCTATTTACATATCAATGCGGCCTCATGCTAATTAAAGCTGCCCCATCCAGGAGTTCATCTATGCTGATACTGGAAAATTTGCATGGCAAAATGACCCGTCTCCTCCGCAGCCAATTTGGTTCCGCTCCATCGAAATCAAGCTGGTCACGGAGGAGACTACCCTCCTTGTGTTTGTTCATTTGTGTATGGAGAGCCATTCTTGGAGTCTATAATGACTTAGGCTACGCTCTCAGCTAGAGTCCGACGCTGCATTGTACTAGAAATACCTTTTCTGTGAAATCGCTATACATGTAGAGCCAACCGGGAACACGTATTCATTTAAATATATATATAGCATTAATTTATTATCACCCTTCCCAGATAACATGGCGATATTGGTCCCATGGTGGCCCAATTTATGTTCAATAATGGCCCAATATAATTTGCTCATGGGCCCAAGATTGGTCCAAGATTAGGCTGCCGGGCCAAATAGTAGGCCTATATTGCACCAATTGAGGCTGCCACTTTAATGCCAATATGAAGATTACCGATGGTAAGCCAAGATTGGCCCAATATGCAGCAAAATAATGCCGATGCCAAGATTGACGTTCGAAAGCGAACGTTGGGCCAATATATGCATGTTATGCTCCCATGCAGTGGAAAACCTTAATTCTTTCATTAAGGGAACGGGTATGAACGTTTGGACAGTATTTATTGTGGGACATTAGAGCACATCAGACTTATCGAATTGCATTCTGAATCCGAAGAATGTCCTTCTGATATCAAATAGTTTTGATTTTTTGAAATGCGCAATGTAATACACATATTATGGCAAATCATTAAAAATTTATATTTTTGATATTTAACAGTACTCGAAGTTTATAAATCTGATGATTTATACTTAAAGTGTATGTAGGTGGGATGAAAAGCCGACGATCAATTGAATATTTTGACCTTTTGCATTGAAGATATGGATTTTTTTCCCAAAACACCAAAAAAATTAGGTCTTTTGGGAAAAAAAATCCATATCTTCAAAATGAAAGGTCAAAATTTTCAAATGATCGTCGGTTTTTCCTCCCAGCTACATACACTTTAAGAATTATCATTAGATTTATAAAATTTACTTCGAGGACTGTTATATATCAAAAATTTGAAAAATATCAATTTTTTATAATTTGTCATAAAATTTGTATTATATTGTGATTTTAAAAAAATGAAAATTATTTGATATCAGAAAGACATGCTTCGTATTCAGAATGCAGCTCGATACGTCTGAAGTGCTCTCATGTTCCATAAAAAATACTGTCAAAACGCTCATTCCAGATCCCTTAAAAAGAAATGAAAATTAAAAAAAACACTGATCCACCTGTGCACCTATAAAAATGGGCACAGCAATTTGTCTCAAATATGAATGATTTTTAAGAAACATACGGGATATCGATATGATGAACCATTAACCTGACGCCATGATAGTAGGATCTATTAGTCGTTTTATATACAATGTATATACCGTATTGTCATAATACCAATATTTGTCATAATGTATAATGAGTAATGATATTTAGCATTATGTGCAGTCCATATGCACAAACGAATACTGATCTTTATGATATTCAGGTTTTTGTACATCTCATATAACATGTCACCACAGAGAACCTATTCTTGAGAGGGCACTCTATTCACGTGGTTTCTTTTCCAACGCTAAAAGATCACGAATTTTGGTGGTTTGCAAATGAAAAGTGTCCGCACTATCGATTGATTACGTAACTGTTATGAATAATTTATTAGGTTTTTCAATGCAATCGCCTCGACCCATTAATACATATTATCTGTATTATCAAAGTACTTGGAATAGCAATCCGATGAGTTCACTGAACTACGCCCTAATACTGATGGAGTTTTAATGGCGTTAATCCTCTCCATACACAGATGAACAAATACAATAGATGAAGGTCAACACGTATGACCTCCTATGTGACATGTTATATGTGATGTACAAAACCTGAATATCATAAAGATCAGTATTCGTTTGTGCATATGAACTGCACGTTTACGTTGCTAAATATTACTCATTATATATTATGACAAATATTGGTATTATGACAATACGATATATACATTGTATATAAAACGACTAAAAGATCCTGCTATCATGGCGTCAGGTCAATGTTCATCATATCCCGTATGTTTCTTGAAATTCACTCATATTTGAGACAAATTTCTGTGCCCATTTTATAGGTGCACAAGTAGAGCCGTGTTGTTTTTAATTTTCATTTCTTTTTAATGAAAGAATTAAGGTTTACCACTGCACGGGGGCCACAAGGGTGATACTAATTTTAATGCTATATTTTCAAAACAAATACGTGTTCCCGGTTGGCTCTATAGCGATTTCACAGAAAAGGTATTTCTAGTACAATGCAGCGTCGGACTCTAGCTGAGAGCGTAGCCTAAGTCATTATAGACTCCAATAATGGCTCTCCATACACAAATGAACAAACACAAAGGAGGGTAGTCTCCTCCGTGGCCAGCTTGATTTCGATGGAGCGAAACCATATTGGCTGCGGAGGAGACGGGTAATTTTGCCATGCAAATGAGCTGAGTGTCGTAGCCCTGATGTCACGTAGGAGGTCATACGTGTTGACCTTCATCTATTGTATTTGTTCATCTGTGTATGGAGAGAAGAAACGCCATTAAACGCCATTAAAACTCCATCAGTATTATGGCGTAGTTCATTGAAGTACTTTGATAATACAGATAATAATGTACTAATGGGTCCAGGTGATTGCCTTGAAAACCTAATAAATTATTCATAACAGTTACGTAATCAATCGATAGTGCGGACACTTTTCACTTGCAAACCACCAACATTCGTGATATTTTAGCGTTGGAAAAGAAATCACGTGAATAGAGTGCCCTCTCAAGGATAGGTACTCTTTGGTACCAGGTCTCAGTTATAATACGTTTTACGGAAGCTTTGACGCGTGACGTCTATGGCAAGTATATTGCACAATAGAACAGAAAAACCTGGTTTTTCGTAGATAAACCTGGTTTTTCGATCGAGAAACCTGTTTTTCGCCGATAAACTTGGTTTTCACTGATAAACCTGGTTTTCAAACGAAAACCAGGTTTTTGAATTCGATTGTCATAGTTTTCGAAAACCTGGTTTCTCGGTCGATAAACCTAGTTTATCAAAAACTATGACAATCGAATTTGAAAAACCTGGTTTTTCGATTGAAAAACCAGGTTTATCGATTCAGGTTAATAAAAAAAAAACTATGACAATCGATTTGAAAACCAAGTTTATCGGCGAAAACCAGGTTTATCGGTCGATAAACCTGGTTTATCAAAAGCTATGACAATCGAATTTGAAAAACCTGGTTTTTCGATTGAAAAACCAGGTTTATAAAAAAAAACTATGACAATCGATTGAAAAACCAAGTTTATCGGCGAAAAACCAGGTTTCTCGGTCGATAAACCTGGTTTTTCAAAAACTATGACAATCGAATTCGAAAAACCTGGTTTTCGATTGAAAATCCAGGTTTATCAATAATTACCATGACAATCGATTTGAACAACCAAGTTTATCGACGATCGGTCGATAAACCTGGTTTTTCAAAAACTACGACAATCGAATTCGAAAAACCAGGTTTCTCGGTCGATAAACCTGGTTTTTCAAAAACTATGACAATCGAATTCGAAAAACCAGGTTTATCAAAAAACTACATTGTATGCCAATGGCGACACACTTCATGGCGCGCGGGCATGGTGTGATTAACGAGGTAGAAAGGATAGAGCGCCCTGCTCGCCGAATCTGTGAAGCCGGTTTGGGTGCTGTATAGATACACAAACAACCGGCGCGTAGCCAGCATTGTCAGTCCGAGGGGGCAAACGTCTTTATCGTCCCTAAAACGTCGTTATCGTCCCTATTCTTTTTTATCGCAATATCGCGTGTGCGTAGCACGCGAGTCTATTTGTTTTGGTAAATAACGAGCGCGCGTAACGCGTGAGCCGAAATTTTTTGGGTTAAATCTCCCTTCTCCCCCTTTTTCTTCTCCCTCCCTCTTTCTTTCTTTCCCTTTCCTCCTCTTCCTCTCCTTTCCTTCTCTTTCCCTTTTCCTTCCCTTTTCTTCCCTCTCCTTCTCCCTTCCTTCTCTTTCTCCCTCTCCTTCCCTTCTTTTCTCTTTTCTCTTCTTTTTCCGTCCCCATTTTATAAAGGCAAGCACGCCTGAATCTGGTATTTCATCGCTCCTGCCGATTTGGTAAAGGTGCTCTTACATATACCCCTTGAAGATTCCACATCCATCCTACCAATATCAAGTTAAAAACCTGTAAGCACATCATGATTTATCACTAAATGGCGGACGGAAAATTGCTGAAAATTTGCTGGCATGGAGTGTATAGTACCAGGGGGAATCGATGCGTGTACGAAGTTGTGGTACTCGACAGTTTGTTTTCAAGCTCCTTGTAGGCCTATGTAGCGTACAAACCACAATAAATCAGCAAATCCACTCAGCGTCTGTTGTTTTTATATTCCCCGTCTCTGAAATCAATGACGTAATCAAAATCTACTCAATATTCATATTTTCGAACGTTGTTTGCTCCAGTCCAGGCCCTGCTCCAGTCCTCAATACAACACAGTGAAGCGGCCGTGCGTGAGTACCGGTATTCGAGGCTGGAGGATCTAGCCTAAGTGCAATCGGGGAGTGCAAGCGTATAGTATTCGATTGTCATAGTTTTTTTGATAAACCAGGTTAATCAAAAACTATGACAATCGAATTCTGAAAAACCTGGTTTTCGATTGAAAACCAGGTTTATCAAAAACTATGACAATCGAGTTGAAAAACCAAGTTTATCGGCGAAAAACCAGGTTTCTCGGTCGATAAACCTGTTTTTTCAAAAACTATGACAATCGCATTTGAAAAACCTGGTTTTTCGATTGAAAAACCAAGTTTAAAAAAAAAACTATGACAATCGAATTGAAAAACCAAGTTTATCAGGGAAAACCAGGTTTCTCGGTCGATAAACTTGGTTTATCAAAACTATGACAATCAAATGCGAAAAACAAGGTTTATCAAAAAAAACTATGACAATCGAATTGAAAAACCAAGTTTATCTCCGAAAAACCAGGTTTCTCGGTCGATACACTTGGTTTTTCAAAAACTATGACAATCGAATTCGAAAAACCTGGTTTTTGATTGAAAAACCAGGTTTATCAATAAAAACCATGACAATCGAATTGAAAAACCAAGTTCATCAGTGAAAACCACGTTTCTCGGCCGATAAACCTGGTTTCTCAAAAACTATGACAATCAAATTCGAAAACCTGGTTTTCGATTGAAAAACCAGGTTTATCAAATCGAAAAACCAAGTTTATCGATTGGATTGTCATAGTTTTGATAAAACTGGTTTATCAGCCGAAAAACCAAGTTTATCAAAAACTCTGACAATCGAATTGATAAACCTGGTTTTTCGATTTGAAAACCTGGTTTTTCGATCGAAAACCAGGTTTTCGATTGAAAACCAGGTTTATCGACGAAAAACCAGGTTTTTCTGTTCTATTGTGCAATATACTTGCCATAGACGTCTAACATTTCGATTTTAACGTACCATTGATATGGAGAGGAGGCATCTCTGTAGACCACTTTTAGTTTGTAGTTTGTCACTTTTAAAACTGGACCTTCGTCTATTCAATTGCTTGTAACTTTACTTCTTGAGGTTACATTGGATTCAATGTGGTGTCATAATGTGCAGGATTAGATAGTGCATCTATTTAAAAAAAAAACCTCAATATTGTTTAGTTTTGAAATTGTGATTATTTTTCCAAGTGTAAGTGTAGGAGATCAGAATGGACGGGTAATGAAAACTTATTGTTTTTAAGATAATTAACCAGCAATTAATAAGGAAATATTTGGAGAAGAGAGCCCTGGGAGATAATCATTCTGTTTACTCCACCAAAAATATTTTATCATGATTAAGCCATTTATCTCAAGTGTTTGTTCACCGTTTATCGGCACCTTCATCCCCTCTTCTGCTATTATTCAGGTAACCTTTTGATCAAACCATAAAAGGTACTCCATTAAAATCACCAATTCCGAGATTTTATCTCTCCTCCCTATTGTGAAGGGATCAGATTGTATAATCCCACACTTATCTTAATTGGGATTATAAAACTAACGTTGGTGGCCGCAATTAGGCCCTGGGATCTTTACTCTATCGTGATTGGCCAAAAGTTGATCAGGAGATGGCCTGACACACCCTGGTCTGAAAAATCAGGGGAGATCCCAGTGTCTTTGATTTGTGACCACCATCGGGAGAGGACTTGTCTTCCACCTACTCTCCATCATATGAATCTTGGCCAGAAATAATACCTAGTCTTCCGTTATGTACTTGTTCTTCAGTCATCGCCAGTATAATAAATTATCTTGATATTAACCAAAAAAAAACAAAACAATTGGTATCGTGCTTGTGTCTTCTCATCGGCCACAGTGGGCCAGGTCAAAGTCAAAGTGTGCCAAAACCCTACTTTAGTGACTTTCAATGTTCGAATTTTTTTTATGTGATTTGGAAAGATAATGAACCTAAGAATATTTTCTGAAAATATTTCACCACTGGTTTGTTCTTAAAGCTGTTATTTTTTATAATAAACACGCGAAATCGCCACAATCTGCTTCTTATTAGAAAAATCATGATTTGGGGGTAAAATTCTATAATTTAGTTTTGACATTTCTGATTCATTTGTGCTTTCACAGCTATTTGAGAAACTATTTGTAGAATATAACAATAGGATATGAAGAATGTGAAAACCTTCAGGGAATTAAATATTTTGGCTTAAACGTCCTCGAAACTAAGGAAATATTACATTTTAACAAATTTGATCTCGAAAGATTAGATTCCCGTCGATTCCCGCCTTAAAACTTATACAGGCACATTCAGAAAAGTTTCATCTTTGTGGTGGTACCAAATTCAGTTGCAGCTTTTTGCAGTCTTCTGCAGTGGAGTCAGTTTTATGAGGCCCTGTGCCAGTAAAAGTGGCCACAAAATCGTAAATTCAGGTGAAAAGAGATGTACCGCGCTGCAGCGTGTACAAACATCTGGAGATGTGTTCTATTAATAGCTTGGTGGGAGACAAAACTCCGTACAACCTCCGTATAGATACACTAGTAGGCCTAGAATTTAATATTTAATTCGCAAATTTAACATTGAATTCACCGATTTAATATTAAATCTGCGAATTAAATATCAAATCTGCGAATTTTAAATTTACAATTAATTAATTCACAGATTTAATATTAAATTGGCAGATTTAAAATTTATTTTGCAAATGTTATATTTAATTCGAAATTTTCATATTTAATTCTTGAATTTAATATTTAATTCTTGAATTTAATATTTAATTCGCAGATTTAATATTTAATTCGCAGATTTAATATTTAATTCGCAAATTGAATATTTAATTCGCAAATTGAATATTAAATTCGCAAATATTAAATTTGCAGATGAAATATATAATTCGCAGATTTAATATCAAATCTGCGAATTTAATATCAAATCCGCGAATTTAATATAAATTTCGCGAATTAGATTTCAAATCTGCGAATTCAATGTTATATCTGTGAATTTAATATTAAATAAATTAAATATTAAATCTACGAATTTAATATTCTGCGAATTATATATTATATTAGATTCGTTAATTAAATATTAAATTCGTGAATTAAATTAATAAGTTTTAACATCCGGGGTGGGGTCTCCCATTGCCATGGTATTAGGGGGGGGTGTTATTTTGCAAATTTCAACTTTTTAATATGAATTGCAGTTCAAAATATGGTATCAACATTGGAAATCAAGAATATGAAAGAATTTTATTCAAAAATGATTTCTAACCCCCCTGTACATGCCCCTTGAAAATTTTGACACAAGGTTTCCGAATTCGGCAGGCTTGTGTAGCAGACGACATTAATGGAAGTTGAAATGGCTGTAAACACTTGATTAAAGTGCTTTTCGCTAAAACTATGGGCTGTGCATGTGGCTTTCTTGATTAGCTAGTGTGAAATTAGTTCCATATCATGACATTTGAGCAATTTTGGACATTTATAGGTTAGTGTGGTGTAAAAAGTGAGTAGGCCTATCTTCGTGATCTTAGAAGCAGCAAGTGGAGGTAGAAACTAAAACAGTTTAAAAATGAAAAGGTAGACTTTGTCATTACAGATCAAACAGCTCATAGTGAAGGTGTAGAAAGTCTTATTGATGAAAGGCTGGATTCTGGGTTTATGTCTGACCATCTTTTCTGTAAGGTGTAGGCCCTAAGGACCGTATGCACAAAAGTGGAATTGAGTTCCATCAGGAATGGTCTTTTACTCTTATTTACTTCATAGAGTAGCTAGCAAAGGAGAATGTCCCTTGTCCTGGGACCAGGTCTAACTTTAGACCCGGTCTAACTCATAATGTGCATACGGACCTAAGAGTCTTACCAAGCACGTAATTGGGAACAGAATAGGTAGACCCAAATAATACCCAAGAATAATTCTACTAAACTACTGCCTCATCGTCGAGCAGTTTGACTCAACAGGCACTTGGCTGCATACAAAGTTAATAAATCATGGAACAATGAAAATCCAGTGAATTGACATCCACATTTCCCAGAGAGCCTGAAGGACAAACGCTTTAATGACTTAACATATAGGATATAATTCTAGCTATCTAGAAGATCTTCAAAAGTAGGCATTGTCAGTGCTTCTTGGATCTGGACTCCCTGAAAACCATAATAGTCTTACTATACAGGAGCTCTGATTAGTTTACATCATAATTATTGAGCCATATTTTTCAGTAACTAAACTTCAACAGTTACAACCTACTCAAAACTGATACCAGCCTTTTATCAACTTTATGATGACTAATTGCGCAATGATCCCAAGAACCTTCATAACATCAACATTCTAGCATTCTCCTTTGTGTCAATGGACAGATTCCAGCAAATCAAGTACATGTATGATGACATTTGTGACAGGCCTACTCATTTAAAGTAGCAGAATCTTTCTCATATATGAAGCCACAAAGATAAAGATGATCGATGATGTCCTGTTCCGGGTTTCAGAAGCAGAAGGGAGACAGTTTTACCTTTGGGGAATGTGATCTTACAGCTGAGCATGCCATAGGCCTATCTTCCATGGATCCAGAGAAGCTTGACAAACCACCGATCCAAAACCTTGCAGCTGTACGTATCTTGAAGATATGCAAGGGACACAAGTCTTTCACTTCTTAAATCAAGTGATGTTTGCAATTAAAAGATCATAGAAAACTGTGTGTGAAATATAATGCCGAAAACCTGAACCTCTATTTGAGGAATGTGATGTCTAAGGCAGACTGCGGCTGGATTAACAGACTTAAATGAAGCATTGCACTCTCTTCTAGACAAATAAAAAGTGATATTTATCCTCTAGCTGATAAGCTGTTTATGATATTGTCAACATATTGTATCAAACTCAGCATTTACAATACAAAATAATTATTAAACAGGCTCAAGAATCACAATTTTTTTCAGTTTCTATGATAATCTACTACATTAAGCATGTGCAAGGCTGCCGAATTCGGCAACCTTGTTACCAAATCTTCAGGGGGCATGTACAGGGGGGTTAATCTACTTAAATTTATTTTTAATGATCATATTCTTGTTTAGTATAGTCGATACCATATTTTCAGCAGCAATTCATAAAAATTTGGAATTATCACACCCCCCTAATGGTATACGTATATGACTTGCCTTTTGGGGTGCTTTTCGCCCATTTTTGTAAAGCGATGGTTGGGTTTTCACCACAGACGAAAGCGCCCAGTAGGCCTACATTGTGTATTTTTAGAAACATGTTGGTAAAAGTACCCAATTTGGGCAAAATTGGTTGCTTTTTCAAGGAAATTGGTATATAGTGATGGGTTGAAAATTAAGGCCAAAATTACGTTTAAGATAATGGCGACGTTTTGGAGTCCGACAGGAAGAATCACGTACAAATTTTGGAAGAGAAACCACCCCCAACATCTAGTCTGGTTGTTTGTTTGTTTGCTTGCTTATATTAGACAATTAAAATGTCCGCATTACTATTGATGTCATACGTATTAGAAAATGCCGTCAGTGAATTTTGCACTCCGTATAACCTTGAATATGCTATTTGCTAATATACTTTTCCAATCGGACATTTGAATTACTGTTGTAAGAGTAATTAGCCAATCACGGTTCGGTATTTTAATGACGTCATATGTCTTGGGAAATGGCTCTATTGGATTCCACAGTCCTTAAGGGGTCGGTCTGTATTGTCTCAAATATCTCCGAAATGGGAGAAAACTGCCATGTTTGCTGTGAAATTTTGCCTAGCAATATCTATCTCAGGTGCAAAATTTATGGTGCACATGAAAGAATGAAGTCTTTAGATTAATATTTTAGCAATCTTAATATTATTAGTTGATAGCAAATTCTTCAAATATGCCTGTACATATAACGACGCATAACAGCCCACGCAGTTTTTTATAGGTGAACTTTTTTCGAGCGGTCCGTGTTGGACGATGACCCTATCTTTTTGCTGAGGTATTTACAGGACCTTGAAATACGAATTATGATAGATATTTGCGACTTCGGAATACAACGAAGGCATGTTTGAAGCTCGTCAATACACAAAATACTACCTGATTTTACACTCTCGTCGACCACTGTCTGGCGCATGTTATTTTGTTACTCTAAATTCAACAAAATTCCAATTTTTTCAGGCTAAAAGACTTCTAGAGATACCATCCTACATGTCCATGTTCGATTTATGGTAATACAATTAACCAATTTTTAAATATCAATTTGTTTGGATTCACGGAAGCCATATTTTGTACATTTTCGACAGTAACGAGTTAACGCCAATTTTGGTACAAATTTGTCAGTTTTGCCAAAGTTATTTATCCGGTTAACTAACGAATACCAAGGTTCATAGGCGAGCTAATAGCGCTATGTTATTTAACTACTTTTACTTACGATTATTTTCATGATTCCGTTTGAGAACAAATTAATATAATTCCTTATGGGTCTCCAACTTCCCCTGTCTTCAAGCTTCTTCACACGACTATAATTGAAGACCGAATTGAAAAGACTAGTTTGCGTATGACGTCCTGTCAACCAGACCAAAAATGCCGTACTGCGCAGGTCAGTAACCAATCACGTCTCGCCTTTGCCCTGACGTCAGACGCAAACTAGTCTTTTTAATTCGGTCTTCAATTATAGCCATGTTTTATGGAGTGTTGCCAGGCATGAGTCAAAAGCAAATTGGGACAAATCGGCACTAAATATGGCCCGTAACTACATGAATATAGAGAAAGGCGCTATAACTGATAATAGCGATATTAGCGCTCTTTTTTATACTAGACGCAATTGCGCTATTTTGTCATTCGTTTCTACACATAATTGCGATAATAGCACTGCTATTATCAAAAAGTGCTAATTTCGCTATTATCAGTGTGTAGAAGAAAATCAGTTTGGTGAAAATGGCTCTTAGACAAAATTGCGCAATTATGCAATTTTCACTTTACCCCACCACTCAAGTGATAATAGCGCTATTTCGCTATTTTCAAAAATGGCCTTTAGACAAAATTGCGCAATTATGCAATTTTCACTTTACCCACCACTCAAGTGATAATAGCGCTATTTCGCTATTTTCAAAAATGGCCTTTAGACAAAATTGCGCAATTTTGCAATTTTCACTTTACCCCACCACTCAAGTGATAATAGCGCTATTTCGCTATTTTCAAAATGGCCTTTAGACAAAATTGCGCAATTTTGCAATTTTCACTTTACCCCACCACTCAAGTGATAATAGCGCTATTTCGCTATTTTCAAAATGGCCTTTAGACAAAATTGCGCAATTATGCAATTTTCACTTTACCCCACCACTCAAGTGATAATAGCGCTATTTCGCTATTTTCAAAAATGGCCTTTAGACAAACTTGCGCAATTATGCAATTTTCACTTTACCCCACCACTCAAGTGATAATAGCGCTATTTCGCTATTTTCAATATGGCCCTTACACAAAATTGCGCAATTTTGCAATTTTCACTTTACCCCACCACTCAAGTGATAATAGCGCTATTTCGCTATTTTCAAAATGGCCTTTAGACAAAATTGCGCAATTATGCAATTTTCACTTTACCCCACCACTCAAGTGATAATAGCGCTATTTCGCTATTTTCAAAATGGCCTTTAAACAAAATTGCGCAATTATGCAATTTTCACTTTACCCCACCACTCAAGTGATAATAGCGCTGTTTCGCTATTTTCAAAAATGGCCTTTAGACAAAATTGCGCAATTATGCAATTTTCACTTTACCCCACCACCCAAGTGATAATAGCGCTATTTCGCTATTTTCAAAAATGGCCTTTAGACAAAATTGCGCAATTTTGCAATTTTCACTTTACCCCACCACTCAAGTGATAATAGCGCTATTTCGCTATTTTCAAAATGGCCTTTAGACAAAATTGCGCAATTATGCAATTTTCACTTTACCCCACCACTCAAGTGATAATAGCGCTATTTCGCTATTTTCAAAATGGCCTTTAGACAAAATTGCGCAATTATGCAATTTTCACTTTACCCACCACTCAAGTGATAATAGCGCTATTTCGCTATTTTCAAAAATGGCCTTTAGACAAAATTGCGCAATTTTGCAATTTTCACTTTACATCACCACTCAAGTGATAATAGCGCTATTTCGCTATTTTCAAAAATGGCCTTTAGACAAAATTGCGCAATTTTGCAATTTTCACTTTACCCCACCACTAAAGTGATAATAGCGCTATTTCGCTATTTTCAAAAATGGCCTTTAGACAAAATTGCGCAATTTTGCAATTTTCACTTTACCCCACCACTCAAGTGATAATAGCGCTATTTCGCTATTTTCAAAATGGCCTTTAGACAAAATTGCGCAATTATGCAATTTTCACTTTACCCCACCACGCAAGTGATAATAGCGCTATTTCGCTATTTTCAAAAATGGCCTTTAGACAAAATTGCGCAATTTTGAATTTTTCACATTACCGCACCACTCAAGTGATAATAGCGCTATTCCGCTATTTTCAAAAGTCGAAAATGCGTATCTGTCTGACCTAACACGTAGCGGAATCGAAATGCGTAAACATTAGACGTAACAGTTCTGCACCCTTGCGTTGGTCCAGAATTTCGAATCGGCAATAAAAATATCCGATCTTTCCGATCAAAAACACAAAGTTACAAGTTTAAACATACTATTGTATTGACAAAATACAATATTGCCAAACAATATAGAATAGAACTTTCCACGTTAAGTTGTCACATTATTGCAGGAAATACGGTTACCAAACATTGGGAAAGTTCGCAATGCAATTCCCATTCGAACGTGTGGGAAACTGAAAGTGCATTATAATAAGACAGGCTATCTTTTGATTCGCGTGATAGACACTTGTAAGGGTAACAGTAAGGAATGTGTGTTATTAACTGCAATGTCAATGAAAACAAACGAAGTTACCTACTTTGAATACATTAGGCTTTCGTTACATTCTTGTATGTTTTTGTTTGTTTACTCATCGTGGAGCTGCATGTGAAAGGTTCCGATTATCATGATTGTTTGTTTACGATCATGTGATGAATCATGTGATTAAACGGGACTGTCACCATTTTGTAGAGTGGGGGCGCTATGTTTATTTAATAATAACAGACGATGCTGGACATGACATGTGTGTTTTGTCGTGTTTTATAGTTTATGTTGTAGTCATTTTTTCGGATAAGCCGTCGTCGTGGTCTGCAATAATGATGAGGCCGTCGGCGTGGTGGGAGGGCTAAAATTGGTAAATGGCGTTTCAAAAATAGTTGCCCCAATGTTTGGCCCCTTCCATTTTGTTCCATTGCAAAGTCGTTGATGAATATTTACGCGGTTACTTGGTGTGTAGGCCTATTTTTGTCACTTTATGTACAAATTTTTTCAATGTGTGTGTGTACAATTTATATGCAATGGAAATAAACTATATTGCCTTTTGGTTTGGTTTCAGTGTTGAAGGGGCTGTGTAATAATTGTGACAGGGTTCCTCTCCCGGGGGAGTTGCCAAAGGCATGTAAAGAAGTCTATCTTAGTGTCGTCATTAGGTTTTCTACCGTGTTTCTAATTCCTTCCTTCCCCTTGCTGGATATGGTTATGTCGCCCGGGGCCCCCTCCCCTCCGGCACATGCATAAAGTGTTCGCAAAGTTGTAGCAGTAGGCCCAAATAGTCTTGATCTTGATTTATATTGCAAAGGGGGGTGAAAATGTGCATAGACCTTATTCAGTGTTTCTGTAGGCCTACTGTTTAATCTTGGTGGGTGGATCTCTGGAATGTGGAAATTCTATAATTTGGACGGGTTTCAAAATTTGGAATAAATTTGTAAGGGCTGTGCAATATCTATGAGCCCTGGGGGAGGGTAAAATTGGGGGGGCAAGAAATTTTGGCGACCAAAAGGGGGCAAGCAATTTTGGCAAGCCGAGAGGGGCGGGGCAAGCGATTTGATCCCCTATTTGTCTTGCCAAAATTTCAGACCCCTGGTTGACCTACTTCCGATATCATGATTTAATGAAACACCCCTAGGCTATAAATAAAGATATACTGTAAGCAAAACGTTAAGAAAGTAGGCGCCAATACCCGTCAACCCAATTTCGCGAACAAGTAAATGGTAGATTATCGCGTCCGACCACTGCTGCATTGGCGTTAATCAGATGGTGCTCCTAATTAAAAAGGAATAAGAATTAATGGCCCCTTCCATAGAAGACAAACATGTCGCGATTTGTATAGTCGCATCCATTTGCATGAAAAGTGTGATGATCTGTCTGAAGGTAGACTGTTAAACGATATCGCAAGTGTGTGTTATTTCAATATAATTAGGATAAAGAGAGTGGAATATCGAGTGTCGCAAATGTTAATATTAAGGTGGGTGCGACTCTGTCTTAGACTTTAGTACAGGGATCGATCTATACGATGATTATTTTCGGCAGGTTGACATTTAAAATACACGTAACCGATGCACCACGCATTTGAATAGCAGAGCGGTACTGCACAGTGCCGCTTGTTACCTGTCCATGATGATGATTATTATGATACTTATAGACGTACATCATCATTCATGAAAATGGCAAATGCACTAATGCTGCCGATATTCGGCTGTTCCATCTTGCGACCTCGCACACGAAGAGGACACTTACCATTGTTATTGCACTCAATGGGAGAAATCACAAAACATGACATAAAAGAAAGGTATTTGGATACAAAACATGCAAAAGTTGTATTTATGACCAGGGAAATTGACTTGATTTCCCAGTGAACTAATTTTGCAATAACATACACGCAGCAGCCCAAAAGTTTCGAGAACATGCTGCAAGTGGGACCGAAACGGAACATGCTCCAAGTCATGGATTAAACGGAATAATTACCAAAGACAAGGCAAATGAGTGGTATTTTTGTTTTGAAAAATTGACTTTCAACTGAAAGGCCCTGTACAAAGCATTAGGGATTTTGCAATGTCCCCTTTCAGAACCGTGACAAGTGGGTAAATGCAATAGATGGAAAAACCCGTTCGGCTGCTGCATGTATGTTATTAAGAAAAATAGAAACACATTTTGGCCGTAAATCCCCAGATGTGAAGGAAATGCGTAACCATCAGACCTAACACGTCAGACCTAAGAGTTCACACTTTCTTACTTGCCCTGCGGGGCTCTTCCGTTTTGGTCCCACTTGGAGCACGTTCTCGAAACGTTTCCGCTGCTGCGTGTATGTTATTAAAGAAATCAGCAGTTCAGTTTCTTTCTTACCCTGCGGGGCTCTTCCGTTCTGGTCCCACTGGGAGTATGTTCTCGAAACGTTTGGGCTGCTGCGTGTATGCGTAAACGTTGAACAGTAGAATGAAGAGGTAAAGTGAAATTCTCAAAATTTCTCAATAACAGTTCGCACTTAAACTGCATAAACATCAATTTCTTAAGAAAGACCTAACACATCAGACCTAACAGTTCACACTTCCTTACTTGCCCTGCGGGCTCTTCCGTTGTGGTCCCACTGGGAGCATGTTCTCGAAACGTTTGGGCTGCTGCGTGCATGTTATGAAAAAAATTAGCAGTTCACAGTTTCTTTCTTGCCCTGCGGGGTTCTTCCGTTCTGGTCCCACTTGGAGCATGTTCTCGAAACGTTTGGGCTGCTGCGTGTATGTTATGAAAACAATTAGCAGTTCACAGTTTATTTCTTGCTCTGCGGGGCCCTTCCGTTCTGGTCCCACTTGGAGCAAATAGAAACACATTTTGGCCGTAAATCCCCAGATGTGAAGGAAATGCGTAACCATCAGACCTAACACGTCAGACCTAAGAGTTCACACTTTCTTACTTGCCCTGCGGGCTCTTCCGTTTTGGTCCCACTTGGAGCACGTTCTCGAAACGTTTCCGCTGCTGCGTGTATGTTATTAAAGAAATGAGCAGTTCAGTTTCTTTCTTACCCTGCGGGGCTCTTCCGTTCTGGTCCCACTGGGAGTATGTTCTCGAAACGTTTGGGCTGCTGCGTGTATGCGTAAACGTTGAACAGTAGAATGAAGAGGTAAAGTTAAATTCTCAAAATTTCTCAATAACAGTTCGCACTTAAACTGCATAAACATCAATTTCTTAAGAAAGACCTAACACATCAGACCTAACAGTTCACACTTCCTTACTTGCCCTGCGGGGCTCTTCCGTTGTGGTCCCACTTGGAGCATGTTCTCGAAACGTTTGGGCTGCTGCGTGCATGTTATTAAAAAATTAGCAGTTCACAGTTTCTTTCTTGCCCTGCGGGGTTCTTCCGTTCTGGTCCCACTTGGAGCATGTTCTCGAAACGTTTGGGCTGCTGCGTGTATGTTATGAAAAAAATTAGCAGTTCACAGTTTATTTCTTGCTCTGCGGGGCCCTTCCGTTCTGGTCCCACTTGGAGCATGTTCCCGAAACGTTTGGGCTGCTGGGTGTATGTTATTAAGGAAATTAGAATCTGGAAATTGCAAAATGTAGGGCAAAATTGCGCCATTTTGTGGAAATAGCGGAATAGCGCAATTATCACTTGAATGAGGAGGTAAAGTGAAAATCTGAAAATTGTGTCATTTAGCGCAAAATTGCGCAATTTTTTTGAAAATAGCGGAATAGCGCAATTATCACTTCAATAAAGAGGTAAAGTGAAAATTTGAAAATTGCGCAATTTAGCGCAAAATTGCGCAATTTTTGAAAATAGCGGAATAGCGCAATTATCACTTGAATGAAGAGGTAAAGTGAAAATCTGGAAATTTGAAAATTGCGCAAAATTGCGCAATTTTGTTGAAAATAGCGGAATAGCGCAATTATCACTTCAATGAAGAGGTAAAGTGAAAATCTGAAAAGTTTCATAATTGCAATGTTGACTTCATAATTGCGCTAATTTCAAAATGGGGTTGATAATTGCGCTAATTTGAACAAGTTATTATCATAATTGCACTATTTTCATCATAATTGCAACGTTGAGTTCATAATTGCGCTAATTTCAAAATGCAGTTGATAATTGCGCTAATTTCAACAAGTTATTGTCATAATTGCGCTATTTTCATTGAGCATTGTGAAAGATTCATAATTGCAATGTTTAGTTCAAAATTGCGCTAATTTCAAAATGGGGTTGATAATTGCGCTAATTTGGAAAAGTTATTATCATAATTGCGCTATTTTCATGGAGCATTTTGAAAGTTTCATAATTGCAACGTTTAATTCATAATTGCGCTAATTTCAAAAGATGGTTGATAATTGCGCTAATTTCAACAAATTCTTATCATAATTGCGCTAATTTCAAAGCCTCACATTGATAATTGCATATTAGCAGTCAGTGTTGCTATTCTGTGTTAATATCGCTATTGTCAGTTCCAGCGCCTTTATGTGAATATATCACCCAAATGTCCATGTTATTTAGGGTACAATGTTAATGTAAATAAATTGTAATATACAATTTTAAAACAGTGTTTAAAATGTTCTAAGGTGCGTATGCGCGATTCTTTCTCCCATTTGAGTTTTAATGTATATACCTATAATGTATTGACAATCAATTCATAAGAAGCCCAAAGTTAATACCAACGCTGCAGCGCTGGAAACACGGTCAATTCTGTGAAAGGATTTGTCATGAAATCGTTCCGCTTGATTTATCATGTCTATTAATGTGACAAAGGAACAGGTCTCTAGTTTGATTCCACAACCATTCAAACCGATCTCATGTTTTATTGTATCATCGTGTATTAAAACAGGAAGGCTATGTCATAAATGGACCGGAACAATATAACAATTACACTGTCACCTGTGTTGAAGGACGGTTCTAAGATACAGGGTGTTCCAGAATGATCTATACCGTGTTTGAAAACATTAATCAACATTGTATTTAATTTGAGTACGGTACGTGAAATACAAATTTCATTGCAAAACCTTCATTCGTTTTGGCGTGATATTGCATATTCTTAAAACTGGATGTTTTGCATGTGTAAAAATTGCATGTGTGTAACTTACAGCGCAAAGGCTTCATAAGCACAAGACATTGCTGCTTTATCACTATCGCGTAGGCCTACTTTGCAATTATGTGTAGAAATCATACAGTTGTCATAGGAGATACACCAAATTTGGCACAGATGTAGAGCTTGAAACACTGAATAATTCTTGATATTGGATTAAGTGACCTTTTCATGTGTTTTCAATATTACGAGGGCTCAGAGCAAGAACAAGCTATGTCCACAATTACATGTTACTCATTTCGGCAACAAATGGATGGTTAATTCTGCACTCCATAATAAATGCAAGTGACACCCTGTAGCTTAAGATGACAGCGAGACAGGTTTCTAGATCGATTCCACGACCAGTCATACCTATTACCTGTTTTATTGTTACCTTATGGAGGCCAGACTTTTATTTGAATGATAATGGCTCTGTCACGCCGTATTGAATACCCTCTGTACGGAATGTTACATCACAATTCAGTATAATTATTCAAGGTTGGTACGCGTGTCTGTCATCGACTTGACAACAGGCATACTCGGTACAAACATTTTGTAAATCGTGGAAAGTCGTATTTATGCAAAATGATCAAAAAATGATACTTTTAGGTGTTATTCTGTTAGTTTCTGTTTGGCAAATCATAAATGCGTACGTGTTTTGGTCAAAATGGCAAATATCTTATTTTTACCCCTACCCACCTGATATAGCTTTACACAACCCTTAAAACCCCCAATTTGAAAGTTTTTATAATAATTATTACACAGGCATTTGAATAACTGTGGGAGGAATAATTGACCAATCACATATCAGCATATTAATGACGTCATACGCTTTCCAAAATGTCATCACTGAATTTCGCACCCCTTGGAACCCCTATTTTGCTTTTTCAATTAAAATTTTTACATATGTCATTTGAAATACTATTGTAAAATAATCGACCAATCACCGTTCAGCATTTTGATGACGTCATACATTTTTGAAAATGCCTCTATTGAATTCTGCAGCCTCAAAAAACCCTAATATAACCTCTAAAGAACCTGCCCGTTACTCGCTCATCATCTCTCTCACTAAGCGGTAACAACTGGTGCCGAAACCCGGGATGTCTTCGGTATAAACTGTCGACAAGGAGCTTTACCAGTGCCAGCCATTTGTTCCACGAAATGCAGCATATCATCAGTAGAAGAAGAAGGTAGGCAATGATTATACTATTGTATCATGATGGTTTCATCCCCCTCTGATCAGTATAGAGAACATTGCAAAAGTTAATGCTCTATATTTTACATTTATACGATTTTTGAAGTAATACATGTAATAAGTTCTATTCTCCTTTCTATATCTATGCATAAATCTGGTATGAAAAATTCACCAAAGTGATAATGGTTTTGTTACCTACTCCTTGGCCTCCCCCTGCTAGTATATTATTGATATCATTTGGATAGCATGTTGACCGCATGGACCCTCGTCGCCATTTCCCCCACTTTACCATGATTCATTTCTACAAGCATTGGGGTTTTTTTTATCTCCCCCAATTTATTATTCAATTATTTAATTATACTGATATAAACCAACTTTCTATTTAGCTCTATTTCCCCACGCCAAGAGCTAATCAGTAATCACGCATCTCAAATAGTTGTCTATAGCTTATTAGTTCATTGTTTCATTTTCAAGTGCCGTTTCTGGGTAGGCCTACTTTCAATCTCCAAACTTCCAAGCTGTCACAGAAACTCGCATTGCATTATCAAACGGTATAAACGGGATACATAAATATTGTTTGGTACCTATTAGGAATACTTTTATATTTTTTTTATAACTTATATAGTAACAATGGCAAATAATTGGCAATTTCAGGTAGAGTTACCTGAACGTTTTGACGGTAAATCGGGCGAGGTGATCAGAGATTGGTTTAATCGCCTCGAAGATTCAATTCGGACAATTATTAATGCCCACGATGACATTGACGCTTTTCAGGCGCGGTTACGAGCGATTTTACCGCACCGACTAAATGGGGATGCGTACAGAGTATGCTAGTCTCAGTGAACAAATTAAAGCAAATTATGAAATGACCAAACATGAACTATGTCAAATATTTCATAATGATTCCTTCCTGTCCACATTCAGGGACTCATTATCTGCTAGGCCTAGAAAACCGAATGAAAATGTTCAGATATATTTAGCAGATCTACGCATACTCGTGCGTGAGGCCTTCCCTACTTATAATCCCGAACAACAAGCAGCTGAGGTGCTCAGACGATTTTTGGCAGGGTTAGACCCAATATTAAGAGGTAGAGCAAAAGAACTGGACGTGCTGTCTATCGAAGATGCAGTCCACTTAGTTAAAAATATCGAGCGTGCATCAGTTGATTACCAAAAGGCTGGTTACTCCTTATCCACACCTTACCCCCTTATGACTCCTACGCCAGCAGTCCAAACTACTGGTCAAATCGAAACAAGAGAAGATGCGAAAGAAACTCCCACTCCTGATCCGAATCTTGAGAAAATTTTAACAGAGTTGCAGAAACTTTCCGCCCCCCGACCCGATCCGAACCCCACCCCACCAGTCCAAACTATTGGCCAAATTGAAACAAGAGAAGACACGAGAGACAATCCCACTCCCGACCCTAATTTTGCAACAATCTTGTCAGAGTTACAGAAACTTTCCGTCTCTCGATATACTCCTTCTCGTGATAATAATGATAGAGATAGGGACAAGTCATATGAAAGATCTCGCAATTATGACAGAAAACGGGATGATTATGGATCCCCATGGCATCGACATAGAGACAATGACAATAGAGATAATATTAGACGTCATGACTGTGACCTTGAACGTTCTTTTAGCCCGTGGTATAGAACTCGTGCGAAAAGACCCGACTATAGGCCTACACATACCACTTATCACAGGGACAGTGAGCCACACGGTCACCGCCGTGCCTATCACCGTGATGACTATCACCGTGATGACTATCACCGTGATGACTATCACCGTGATGACTATCACCGTGATGACTATCACCATGATGACTCACCGTGATGACTACCACCGTGATGGTCACCCCCTTCATGATCACCGCCGTGATGTTCACCACCGTGACACGGACAAAGACTATTATTATGACCAATACGGGCGGCCTCCTCCACGGGGCGGAAATAGGCCACACCCCCACACAGAGAGTTGCCACAGGGTAGGCCTACAACAGAGGGGTAGAGTTCCAAAACCTCAAGGTGTTCTCTTCCTCCGTCATGGGTTGTTCACAGGGCCCATATTCATGATTTTGACTTATCAGTGATCTAGTTGTTATAGATTGGTTGTTGTTGTTGTTGTTATTGTTGTTGATGTTGTAGCTGTCATTGTTCGTTTTGTAATAATGGACGGAAGGTTGATCTTCTTCTTGCAAAATATCTTTTGTTTTCTCCTACACACATATTGTTCTACATTAATTTGGGGATATGAACTTCGCATTGCAATAATTGATTAGAATTAGTGAACCCTGATAGACATAACTAACATTAGAAATGGCGAATTTTAGTGTAGCGCGCGAACCGTTGCGATAACAACCAATTTAATAGAGTTTTCCCAATTCCTTCTTCCCTAAATTATTCCCCTCCCGAGATACGCCTGTCATATCTGAGAGATTTTCCTTTTCGATTTTGATTTGAGTGAGGTCCGGAAGGGTTCGCCTCAAGACCCTTGATCCATAGACAACTAACAAACTAATAATAATGCAAGTTTTTATACCTCGATACTTCTTCCCGGGACTTATTCGCCTTTCCAACCCTTCCATAATGAACACTTTCAAGATAGTGTGTTTTTGTATACCATTGCATAAAGAGTCGTTACTTTTATCTCAACTAAAATGTATAAGAAACTTCTGTCCATATATTTATGTATAGCTATAATGCATCCGTGTTGTATGTTTTGTTAATTTACTACCAATCTACTACCCCTTTCAGGGCTAGCCTGGCTATGGTACTACATTTTGTATCTTTTAACCCAAGTTAATCAGTAAAATGATTATATGTTACGTTGCATTATTAATAATATTTGTTGCATAGGCCTAATGTGATTTTGTGTCAATATTATTGAGTCACAGCATTGACTAGCCGGCAAAATTATGCTGGAACTCAATATGTACCTGAGACCATAATACCTAAATGGTCTCAGATATGTACACATCACAACAAACGAGCCGAATGTTATTACTTAAACAATTACATCCATCCCTTTTAAAGGCACTTTTGTTGTCTAATTGTAGTATCCTAGGACTCTCTGAATAATTGAGATGTATGATACATGTAACTTTTTAACCATGCTAATAGTCAGAAATCTAGCTATTGCTTACCACTTTCAACCTCTCTAAATATTAATTTTATTATATATCTAATGTTATCAATTTCTCTAAATATTGTGTATTTAATGTCTCCATCAGATTATCCTCACTGAAAAGTATTCATCCTTTATGATTCAAGCAATAATAATATATACTGGACTTGTGCAAAATTTTGTATTAAAAAGGTTGTGATGCATGCATAACCACTCTTGTGACTACAAAAGTGCCAACATCTCTTCTATTCAATAATTTTCGATGATTTAGGTTCCAAAAGAGTTCTTTCCTAAATATCTAATTTGACTTTTAAATTGCCTTGAGTTTTGTTTATCATATTGCTGTGGCAATTTTGGTATTTGTTTGGTACCCTATATGGTTGGTTTACAATAGCAGTTTTACTGTTAATTTTATTTAAAGACATTTTATATGTATGTATTTTAATATAGGTTACAGTTTTATATCTTTACGAATTTGGTAATACGGTACTAATATTAAAATCTTGATTATTCGCAAAGTTGTTACTTTTGCAGTGTTTTCTATCCATCGTAAATCAATTTTAGTCATACTTTCAATTTACTGTTCATAGATTATGAACATTAATTTATCACAAGTTTCTTATGTGACTATTACCTCCAATACTGCCCAATTATATTTATGTAAGAAACCATCATGATGTAAGTTGTTTCATTGCCTATACCTTACGAACTTCGTCATGTACCAGATCTATTTTTCGTTAAGAAGACCGCATTAACTCTGATCGCCACTGACATTATTGTTTGCAGTTATTATAGCACGTTCCTGTTTTCATCACATAGTTATGTTTGACTCATTGAACTTGAGTGTCAACGACTGACTTAAATTTTTACTCCACATGTTTTGTGACTACGCCTTATCTATAGATGGTGCTGACAATTTTCTCCAAGTTCATTTCTTTTATTATGGTGGTCACCAACAATCAACGAAACAACTACAGTATATTTCAACTTTTGCACAACATGGCTGTCCTCTTAATTATCAGAACAATTATTATTGACATGTATTTACCATCACTGTGTCTAAAGACTTTTCTTCAGATAGACCTAGATGTGGCTAAACTATTTTGGCCAAATAGGCTTAGCGACAATTGGTCTACTTCTGGACATTAACATTATCATGTGCACCCAAGCACAATAATTGCTACCAACTTGAGTGGTCACATCATTTCACTTCTTGAAGGAAGAAAACAACATTGTCATGATTATAGCCTACCACTATTGATGGCAGTCACAAAATACTTCATAATTTACATCACTTGCTGCTTCTATGGTTAGCTATTGCATATTTTATGTTATATAAAGAGAGAGAGAACATTTATTACATTCTACATACTATATGACTTTGCATACCAAGACTTTCAGTATGACTTCAATTTGTTAAGGACTTGAGAGCCTTCATCATCTTCAAGAAAATTTCAGTGATATGAACACCCCATGCTACTCTGCAGCAACAGTTTACCTTATTGCAACCACGTTCAGCACCATCTATATTTTCGCGGAATGGGCGCCCCTCTTTATTAACATTGCGCGGACACGCTCCTTTACAAACATGACGAACTTCTACATTGCAGGAACGATTTTCATTGGTACGTCAATGGCTACAGGACAACAAGGAAAATGCTACGCATCCATGAACTTTTACGTTATGGACACTTGATATGGACGTTTTGCTTCCATAAGCTTTTACAGAGAAACTTTTGTTTATTTTCATAATTCATTCACCTGCAGACATGATTTACTCTTTTTTTTATTTTATTTATTTACATTCATATTTATATGTCATAATGATTTTGTTTTATATATTACTTCCACTATTATCCGATGGTTCAGTTTTACTTACCATGCTTACTCCTACATTATTTTACTCTGTTATTGCGATTTCTGCTTTATGTTACTTTTAATGACAATTGGCCAATTAGCCATACCAAATTTTCATCCCATTATGTTTTGACACAAGTCATCTGATCCCTTCACTCCATTTTATTATATTTACGCCCTATTCAGTATTTCCCAGGTTCTCTGATCTATAGGCTATATCAATTATTTTCACTGCTAGTCCATACATGGTCTCCTACCCGTAATAACCCTCTTTTATTATTTTCTCCTTAGCATCACCCATGCAAATCCTCGTCATTATGCGCGCGATGACGAGGGTCCACCTCTCATTTAGGAAAGATCCGGAGGATCTTTACGTGGAGGGGGAATAATGTAGGAGATCAGAATGGACGGGTAATGAAAACTTATTGTTTTTAAGATAATTAACCAGCAATTAATAAGGAAATATTTGGAGAAGAGAGCCCTGGGAGATAATCATTCTGTTTACTCCACCAAAAATATTTTATCATAATTAAGCCATTTATCTCAAGTGTTTGTTCACCGTTTATCGGTACCTTCATCCCCTCTTCTGCTATTATTCAGGTAACATTTTGATCAAACCATAAAAGGTACTCCATTAAAATCACCAATTCCGAGATTTTATCTCTCCTCCCTATTGTGAAGGGATCAGATTGTATAATCCCACAATTATCTTAATTGGGATTATAAAACTAACGTTGGTGGCTGCAATTAGGCCCTGGGATCTTTACTCTATCGTGATTGGCCAAAAGTTGATCAGGAGATGGCCTGACACACCCTGGTCTGAAAAATCAGGGGAGATCCCAGTGTCTTTGATTTGTGACCACCATCGGGAGAGGATTTGTCTTCCACCTACTCTCCATCATATGAATCTTGGCCAGAAATAATACCTAGTCTTCCGTTATGTACTTGTTCTTCAGTCATCGCCAGTATAATAAATTATCTTGATATTAACCAAAAAAAACAAACAATTGGTATCGTGCTTGTGTCTTCTCATCGGCGCTCCTCTATATAAGAACCTGCCCGTTACTCGCTCATCATCTCTCTCACTAAGCGGTAACATAAGGATACTTTATTGGCGCAGTATATGGTCGAATCCAACCAAAAGTGTCCACGGGCCAAAAACGGCCAAAAATAAAAGTCCGAAATAAAAATGTCTCCACAATTTTTTCCTTTTGCCCATTGATTGATGACATATTGACAAAAGTGCCATTACTAATCTTGAAAAATAAATCCAGGACGTGTGATAGTAAATGTGACCCGGCAGCACAAACGAGCCGTAAATTCCCTAAATTGTATTCTGAGTTATGGTGTAAAATGTGTACGAAGGTCGTATTCATCGGTCACTTAATCTGGCGCGACATGTTTCTTATTTTGATAGTCACAACACCAATCAATAATCCTATTATTGAAGTGGATAATAAGCTTTTACCTTAGATGGCTATAGAACTTTTAATAGCTCTGGTCTTTGTTTGCTTTTGCTAAATCCTTTTCAAGTGGTGGGTTATTTGTATAGACCACTTGGCATGTGACGTCATTGCCCGGCAGTATGCGCGCGCATTATGGCAATTTCCATTGTTCATTGCCCTGCAGTGTGCGTACGCATCGTAGTCTGCTAAGGGCACGTGCATTTTAAATCGCCCGCCACATTTCATATAGTACAGGAAAGCCATTGAACAGTGTAGCGGCTTATTCGAGCATATCGATAGACGAGTCCCTCGCCTTTGTTGATAAACAGTGATGTCAAGTGGTCTATAGGTATGCATAACCAACAATTAACAATGAGAGAACCTTCTTAAACCTCGTTGACTTGGGGATGATTTGAAATGACCGCCAATTATGACTGTTTGATATTTATTGCCAGCAATGTTGAAAAAGAGACACACATAGAAACGAAACAAGCTATAATTTTGTTGAAGGAGCAAAGTTGAACTAACCATAACTCCGCTTCTGGATATCGTTTGAAGTCAAATGATATACCATTTTTAAGTTTATGATGTTTATTTTTAAACACGAAATAAAACAAAATTGACCGGGGAGGAATTTACGGCTCATTCGCCGTGGACGGTAACAAATGTGATATAAAAACCCAATGTTACCTACGAATACCACTAGGATGCTTTCACTATCGCAATACTAATCAACCTAAAACAAATGGAATATTCCTTTTAACGCTTTTTTCGTGTAAAGTAGACCACAGGGTGTGAGGAAAATGCTAGCTCAACCAGAAAATATTTGTTTTATTTTTATAACGCGATCAATATGATCTTAGTCAATTTATGCTAGTTTATTTTTGAAAATGAAGTTTAGGTCAGTTTCTGTATTTTATTTATCAAATGAGTATGAATCAATTTACACATTGTATTAGAACGAGTAGGATATATGTTTTCAAGAATATTAGGAATTATACGCATACGCCTAACGCTTTATACAATGAAAAGGTGAAGAAACCCGGGTATTCGTAGGTAACATGAGCGATTTAACAATATCTATATTGAGTTTAGAGGTTTAAATTTTGCTATTATGGTAATGTATTAATACAATAGTAGTTTTAGATCTCTTTCAGATGGTACGTCCAAATGAATAAATAATATTACCTTAGATCAAAAATTTTGATGCTTTTAGCAAGATTTTGACCACTTCATTTTGATATACAAGTAGTTAATCAGCAATTTTACATAATAAATAATTGTTGAATGAATCCGTATATGGGTAATAATAGTGTCCTGGGGTACCGCTTAAAGTTTTGATAATTAATTTCCATTGGTAGAGACACTTCATTGCACATGTCATGTATTATGCTGTATTCGTAAGTAACATTTCAGTATTTGTAGGTAAGAATTAGACTTTTGGTGGATATCGCAATCAAAACTTCATTTTATAAAGCACTTTGAATGTATTATTTTCTTTATGTGCGTTTATTGATACTTTAGACCCTATCATGTATTAATAATGTCGGTTCACAGCGGTTGAAAGAGGATTGAAGTAAGAAACAAAGGCACTAAAGTGACTTTAATTTGCTTAATTGCACACAAATCGCTTAAAACCGTTATTGCAGACTTGTGAAGTCCATCTTGGAGTCAGTCACGTCTTGTGGCCTTTCGTTTGAGGGCAACTACAATTAGCTTTATACCAGGGTCCATCAATGTGTTGTCTAGATCATGAGACAATGAGAACAGTCGTTTTTCCATGGTATTCGTAGGTAACCTTAGCGAAAACGTCAAAAGTTACCTTCGAATAAATCAATTTGGACACAAATTACTCAGAAACCAGAAGGTCGGTAAACATTTAAAATGAAGCACACATGACAGTTGACAAATCCAAGTATTTATCCCTTCTAATCTTCTTTGAATCTGATTTTTCTTTCAAATGAGCAGACCGTCGTCTATTTCAGTACATATTTTCACCAATTAAGCCGTATTCAGTTTTGCATGGTGGGCATGTATGTGAATTCGCAACTTTCATTGACATATGATTTGATAGCAAACATACAGGCCTTTGTTATGTACCAATATGGGCATTGGCATGAATGGCGTTGTTTCACAATACTGTCATGATGTCAAATTGTATTCGTAGGTAACATTCGGTTACCGAAATTTACCTACGAATACTTGCTTTTATTGTTGACATCTCAGAAATATTTAAACGCAGGCTATTGAAACTTGGTAGAAATAAAGAGTGTATTACCCTGCACCTATTGCTTAACTATTGTTTACTATTCTCTCACTTTGTGGAAATGGCACAGCTTTTAACATGTATTCGGAGGTAATGCATATTTTTTACCAAACCTACCTTTGTGCCATTTAGAATTTCTGGCAGCTAAATACAATAATAAAGATGTCCGAATGTAATGCATTTCAGTATTGGACATATCAAAGCTTGTATCAATTGCGCATTTATTAGTGATTTCCATTTTTTAAAGATATATCTAGTGCTATGAAAAATTGTATTCGTAGGTAATGTAAAAAATACCACTCAAAAAATTATCACAAAAATTCATAATTATGTACAAATATGTGAAAAATTGAACAGGCAATCTTTGAATACACACCTTTCAGGAAATCAATTTAGATTCAATCCAATGACTTCTTTTCATAACTGATTTATATGTTTTTTAAAATACTTTAAGAAATATTTTGAAAAAATGGGTAAAAATAGCATGTTTTGGGGTCTCTGTGTCTAAGTTTTTTTTTTTATTTTGTCTTATTATATATGGCGCGAAGCGTATGATCAAGGCGAATAAACACAATACAAAACCGAATGTCAATTGATTAATACTTTTAAGTTATGGCCCTGAACATGTCGTGTACACTTTTCGTTGGATTCGACCATATAACCAATGCAGTACAGGGCGCTATTGGGTGATATTTGAGTTCATACCTGTAGAGAGATTGCGATTTCCAAACGTTGGTATCGGACGTACGTCGATCTATTCAAAACCACTCTCTATCGAAGCGAGGTTAGCCAGTTTTGAAGATTTGCACGTGCGAAATCAACGTAGATACATCGTTGAAAATGCACAAAATTTGTCCATTTCAAACAAGACAGTCAAGGATAATGAACATACGAAGGTAAGTCTAATTATTATTATAAACCTTTTTGTTTGTAACAAATCATAATAATAAAGGTACATGTACAGCGATGTGTTAAAAAAAGACTAAATTTATACACGATGTTCATACGCATACACGATGTTTAGGGAGGAGAGATTAGGCTTCACACTAAAACCTAGAAAAAGCCGACGAGTTGGTCCACTGAACATAACTGATCTTGACTTCGCAGACGACATTGCGGTACTATCTAATACTGCCAACCAAGCACAGGAATTGCTCAAAAACATAGAAAACGCTGCATTTCGTGTGGGATTACACATGAATACGAAGAAAACACAATTCATGGTGTACAACCATTCAACAGATGTTGAAATCCAATTGAGGATGGCAGCTTCCTGGAAGAAGTAAAAGACTTCAAGTACTTGGGGTCGTGGGTCAGGAGTACTGAGCAAGACATCAGAGTAAGAAAGGCAATGGCATGGAAAGCTTGTAACAAGCTCAATAATATTTGGAAATCGTCTCTACCCAGACACCTCAAAATACACCTATTCCAAGCTACTGTAGAAAGCGTCCTGCTGTATGGTTGTGAAACCTGGACCATTACCAAGAAAATTGGCAAAGCAATGGATGACTGCTCCCTGTGGCTGCTATACAAGAATGTTAAGATCAGCACTAAATGTGAGCTGGAAAATGCATATGACCAATAAGGAATTGTATGGGGACATTCCACCTGTGACCTCCAAAATCAGCACAAGACGGCTACGGTTTGCGGGACACTGTAAGAGAGCCAAAGGGTGGATTACATCTGGTTACATGGAAGCCCGCACAAGGAAAACGAACCAAAGGACGTCCCAATAAGACCTTTGTGGACCTGCTTCAACAAGACACAGGATACACAGTGGCAGAAATTGAGACCAGCATGCAGGACAGGCGGTTATGGCGAGCCATCATTGATGCCCGACAGCAAGAGTCGACGGAGTAAGAGTAAGAGTAAGTAAGTTCATACGCATTGTCCATTGAAATATGTGTGATACTTTCCGTATAACAATGACATTGCGATTTCACATTTTGGACTCTAACGTAGCATTAAAACGTACGTGCCACGTTGAAATTATGCTGATTTTACCTCGTGTCGAGGTAAAGGAAACGTAAAGAACGAGTGTTTCTCTACGAATGTTATTGTCAAGATAATCGGATTAACTTTTTTTAATATATTGCTCTGCACTACGAGCAGATTGCACTCGCACAGCGTCACCATCCCCATATCTTCGTGTCAGAAATCGCCATGAGAGTAGGGCGAACCACTAGTTATTCAACAGCACGGTGTGGCGATTTTGTTCCGCCGTGGTTGAATAGTTTCGAGATAAAAGGCCGAGCACTCCAGGCAAAGTATAACACTCCACCTGTACCTGTACGAACACGTACCACCTAAACGATAGATACATAACTTTTCTTTTCCTCTACGCATATGCGCATGCTCTGCTGCGATCTGCGTATGCTCATTACCATTTTCCCGTTTCTAACTCAAGCAAATTTAATTTATTTGCCGGTTTATGTTTTCAAGACGCAAGCAAGAAATTCAATACGCAGAGTAAAGGTTATCAGATTGTTTAAACACATATATTCACGTGCAAGCCTTTCAAAAGTCTTGTTCACTAACCAAAAATAACGAAATGTATTCAAGGATTTGAGATTTTATCATATCAATAGTAAACCCACCAGTTAGCATATGCCTATAGCATAGGAGCATGGTTGTGCCACACAATTCATATCAATCCAATTATAGAGGTTGTGCATATGGCGTATCATACCGTAAATATGGCGGACTACTCAAATGCATTCAACAAAAGCATGATTGCAATCTACCGCGACAGTTCATGTGATGGACTGCACTGCGCCATGATTACGGTGAAGGAGCCAGTTTGGAGCCAAACGATAAAAACATGCAGTGCCTCTATATAGACGAATCCAACGAGCCAAGTCATGGTCAGGATTTGGTCGGCCATCTTTGGGTAGCCGCTAGCACCAACCTGGGGCTTTGAGCGTTCAATTGTGCAAATAAAAGCCGCCTAACACATAGAGAAGATGCAAGGACGGGGGGTTTAATATAATAATATATACAATATAGATAATTCCGCAGGTAATCCCGTCGCATCTATTCAGTACATCAATGCATAGATACCGCGTGTAGTTAATCCGATTATTATATCACTTCAACAGATAATATGTGTGTTTTGACAAAGGGAACTGTATTGCGTTGTAAACTCAGTAATCATTCTTTTGTCCACCTGTGTTTTCGCGGAAGGTGTAAAACGGGTGATGAAATGCAGTTTAAAATTTCCGCCAATGCCAATCATTTCACATTTTGGGTGCACTCCCTCATTTAAAATATTTAGTTTTGGTTTCTCTTTTGTTCAGAAACCAAAAATCAAGGGATTAAAAAGTAGAGCTGATCTGGTCTGCAATCATAACACTATTATGCTGGGAGGACACAGTATAGGGTATATAACCAGAAGTATACAATAGCCTATTGTGCTAACATAATTATTATCATGATTGATATCGGAAATCTATCCCGCGGACGACAGTTGATGCTCTCTGTCGAAGGTTAGTCCTTCAAGAATGACCTCGGCTATGGGGGGGCTCGGCGAAGCCGAGCATGTTCGGCGAACAACGAGGCCGAAGGCCGTTTGCCTCAAATCTCAATACTAGTATTTAATAGTATATAGTTTTAAACTTCTCAAGCCGAGAGTCATTCTTGAAGGACTATCGAAGGTAGGTGGCATATTACACTCACGAGTTCTAGGCCTAGAAATCATATGCGCGTATATTGAAGGATTGGGCGGGTGGGGGATTTGTTTGTTTGTATGAAACATAAACGATGCATGGAGATGATTTGATTATGAATTAGTTTATTATCCCCGGGAAGCACAACCCATACCTCTTTAAGAGGGGGCTCCCCTCCATATATAACCACCTCTTCCCTAAATTACCCCTTTCCCCTCCTCCTCCCCTACATTCGATATCTTCATCTCGAGCTCTCCTCCCCTTCTCTTTCACTTCCAATGCTCTCTCTCTCATCTGTTTCTCTCTCTCCCGGCCCATATCCCCTACCCTCCAACCACCCCCCCCCCCCTACCACACACACAGCTCTACTTTTTAATCCCTTGATTTTTGGTTTCTGAACAAAAGAGACACAAAAACTAAATATTTGAAATGAGGGATTGTAGCCGACGGCTACCCAACTAAAGGCTGCTAGTCAGGTGTAGGAATGTGTGGATTTGGATTCCTCTATAGGTGCTCCAGAAATGCGAGTCGATTCGGACCACACCACTCCACGCCATACATAAATTCTCCCAGTCATATTTCCCCAATATGAAATTTAAAAAGTTAAATTTTACTTCTTTTAAAGTTTGGCAGAGGCGGGGTTCGAACTCACGGCGCACCACGCCGCTTTGGATATGCTCTATGAGCCTAGAGCCTTAGACCACTCGGCCACTTGTCTTGATAGAATCTATTTTGAAACTTATTTGAAGATATAATCGCTACTTCAATATAGGCCTACCACGTGACAAGCAAAAGCAGAAAACGTACCATATTTCTGAATTTTATTTGCCTAAAAACATTAATGTGTATTAATAGCGCTCAATTGTTGTTAATCCGACAATAAACATGATAAATGCGCGTCTATATGGACAATACATTATATCGATTTTGACATGTGCTCGCACGGTCAGGGATCGATACAAAGGGATGGGCATCCTAGTATTACGTAACAAACCGGAAGATGAAGTGTAAGTCTAGACAATAGGCGCCATATTGCAGGAGGGTTAGAGTTCATAGAGGAAACGTTAAAGGTTAGTAGATTAGGTCACCCAGGCACATCACTAATGTGTTTCACGAGTTGTAATACCGACAGGTAAAAACATTGATTTCTTAAAATTCTCCCGATTTTTTTAAATTACTAAATAAGGTTAGTACTTCAAACCACTCTTTGGTGAATCTATGCAATATGACGGTAATTTTTGAAACATCTATGAATCAATCTTAAACATCTTCATGATACACCTGTCAATTATTTTTTTGCGCATGGTCAAAGCATGCTCTTACGCTTTCCACAGACTACCCGGTGTAAACTTCAAAGCAACGATCATGCGTTAATATTTACAAAATGGCGAATGATGTAGCCTAGGTCGAACAATAGCGTGACGTAGTTTCCGGCATTGTTCCTATGCACTTTCACCCTCCTGGCACGGTGGGTCAGTACATTTCCATGGTCAGTAAAATACTATAGAGGAACCTACCATTTTTCTTGTATACACGTTCAATGTTTTTATCAATTACATAAAAAATTCATTTTAGACCCCAAATGTTTCTTCAGGAAATAAAAGATTAGATTACCATAAAAACGAAACAGTAATCTTTTGCCGGGTCTAATGTTATTTATACATTGAATTTTCAACGTTTTTTCTATCCTTATTCTTGCTCACTTAAAACATTATTTTGGCGTATATAAAATTGAAATAAAATTCTCTGCCTCATAAACGACCTCAAATTTGCCACAATTGGGTATCACGAACATGACGAATCGTTATATATGATGTGCAGTTAATATTCATATTTTCTTTTATACAGAGGATGCTTCAGTTTTGACAGGAAAAATATTTTCTTGAAAACCCTCTCACTCAGTTATTTTATAGACCACTTGACATCAATGTTTATTAACAAAGGCGAGGGATTGGTCTTTCGATATGCTCGAACGAACCGCTTCACTGTTCAATGGCTTTCTTGTACTATATGAGCGTGTTTATAGTGAGCAAGATTATCCGGTATTTAGCGTATAAGTACATCTTATACGGTATTGGTCGCCACTATAAACAGACCAATAGCGCTATTTGCCGCACATATTATACGGAACTGATATCCTTCGAAATCGATGGATATTGCAGTATATTCATTCCGTATACGGCCACTATAAACAGACAGGGATTAAGGATACCGTTATTCAAGGAAGTGGAGCAGGGTCATATAACTCTCCGAGCTCAAATTTGTCACTGTAATAACACATCACCTACAAATATGGTACGGTACTGTAGCAATAATGTTAAAAAGTAGGCCGGTATCGTTTCGACGGCACACTATTTGAAACTGGCACCATATTTGTACCTCCCACATTGCCTTGCGGTGACCTCGAACACGCTGAGTTCAACCACCTCGGATTCAGAATAGCGCTATTGGTCGCCACTATAAACAGCCGAGATAACGGATAGGTCACATTCCAGCCTAATCCCATATGCGTATAAGGATACCGTATAAATACCGTACACCACTATAAACACGCTCTATGAAATGTGCAGAGAAGATGTAAAGAAAGGAGATAGATCCAGCTATCCTCAAACAAAATATGTGTGTTGCCGCTCATTCAAAAGCAATCACGCTATTTAGGTTTAACAATAAAATACAACAAAAGGGTTCGAACCCATGACGGGTGTGATACACTAGTTTTAGGGAAAGGTCAGTGTTTGTATACCATCAATACTATGCATACCATGCATGCAGATCCTAACATCCAGTTTATTTCAAATAAAATATGACCGAAGTTCCATGGCAAATAATAATTTTGCACGCTTGGTTACGCTTTCAACCTCTACGATTTATGATACAGACTATTTTCAATTATCAAAATATCTTTATTAGGTTTGCAGGAAATGACAGGAAAATACATAAAACAATAAAATATAGATGATCAAAATCATCCCTTTTCTAACAAAATCCTAAAACACTCTCCTAAATAATTAATATATGTTCCAAAATGGGCGGATTTTTTTGGAATCTTTACAAAACTACATTCCTTTCTTATAGTATTCACGTGTGGTATCCCTTCAGAGCAACATCAGGTACTTAACACACACGTGTCATACTTTCAAGGGATTCTCTATAGAAACATTGGATATGGTTTCAATTCTGGAGTGAAAATTAATCAACCGTAGTCGGCAACACACATCACATCAAAGGCTACTTTCAAGTAGATGTGTAACTACTTGAGAATAAAGGACTATGAATAGCTGCGACAGGATTACCTACGGGTTTATCTCAAGGATATAATTCCGTTCTCCCTCCTTTCTTTACATCTTCTCTGGAAATGTGGTGGGAGATTTAAAATACACATGCCCTGAGCAAACTACGATGCGCACGCACACTGCAGGGCAAAAGCTGGCAAAGAACAATGTAAAGTGCCATAATGCGTGCGCATACTGCCAGGGATCGATACGAAGGGATAGGCATCCTAGGTTACATAACCAAACCGGAAGATGTATCCTAGGTCTAGACCATAGGCGGATTAGCGGCCATTTTGTCTTCTACATGATTTTATTCAAGTGTCCTTATACTTTAGTACACAAATATATAAGTTAACAGGTTTACAATTTTAAAATTATATTTTGAGTATACAATATATTCTGTAGTAAATCGATCAAATGACGGTGATTGTTCAGGTATTATATGCTTGATAGAATTAAATTGTCTGACCAGCCAGTATTCTCCACCGCCGTCAGTAGAGACCTTTCGAAATGAAGTTACTTTAACTTTAACTTTAACGTCTAGAGGTTTATAGAGGATTATGTATTCAAAACCAAGGTGGTTTTGAATACATAATCCTCTTTTTGCTCCCCTGTCTGGATGCCCACACAAAGCGTCTCAAAAATGCTCTTGAACGCGTTCAAAGGACAGCCACCAGGGCTATTCTCCATCAGAAGCGTCGCGAGGAGGAGTACAATGTTCGTTTTGAGCGTCTTGACGTCAGTTATTTGTCCCAAAGACGTGAATACATGTCCATTTCACTTGTTTCTAAATGCCTCCTCAATGATGACTGCTGCAATGCTATGCCTGCTTTAAATAAAATCCGTCCAAATAGTAGGCATCCCGATCACCTTATTTTTCACCATCTCAAAGCCAAAACTGATGCTTTTCTTTATCATTCCATCCAACGCTTCCCGCGTTCAAGAGCATTTTTGAGACGCTTTGTGTGGGGCATCCAGACAGGGGAGCAATAATCGAGGATGGGCAAGACCATGGTCCGATATAAATGGAGGAGAACCTCTGGGGGAGATTCCCCGGCCACATGGCGAATAAAACCAAGAAGTTTGTTGCTTCTTGCTATAACATCCTTAACATGAGCATGTGACTCTTTCAAGAGGAGTGACTTCACTTTCATTTGAGTCAAGACAAAGATGTAGAGTGTAGTCAGAGCATGTATTTTTACCACTGCCAAGTAACATGTAGTTGGTTTTTTTGGCGTTTACGGATAGTTTGTTTACTTTAAACCATCTGTTTATATGAGTAAGCTCTTTATTCATTACTGTTTCTACCTCCTCAAGTTGGCTGTGTGAGAAAAGCAAGTTAGTATCATCTGCAAAGGATATAACATCGAGAGAATTTGTAACGAGATGGTTATCATTCACATACAGAATAAAGAGCAGTGGCCCCAATATTGACCCCTGAGGCACGCCACAAGTGATATTTTTGTTCTCTGATGAAACACCATTGTAAGTTACAAACTGTTTTCTGTTACACAGATAGTCTTTGAACCAGTCATACCATACACCTCTAAAGCCATAATGGTATAGTTTACTAAGAAGTATTGAGTGATCAATTGTATCGAACGCTTTCGATAAATCCAGGAAGATACCAGCAGTAAATTTGTTTTCATTTACTGCGTCCGTAATTTTATTCACCAAATATATCACTGCCATATATGTACTGTGGTTCTTCCTAAAACCATATTGGCGCTTGTACAAAATGCTATATGTATCTAAGTATAATACAGATCTGTTGAATACAAGACGTTCAAGAATCTTTGATAGAATGGGTAAAACAGAAACAGGACGATAGTTTGAAAACAAATCACATTCATCCTTCTTATACAGGGGAATGACCTTTGCTATTTTAAGACTGTCTGGTACAGGAGCTACCTTTTTGATGATGAATAAACCGAGACCATCCTGCCCTGGACTTTTATTTGAATCAAGTTTATTGATTATTTTGAGAATTTCATGTTCAGTGATGGGTGTAAATAGGACGCTGTTGTTGTTCGCAATCTTACTCTTTGAAAGGTAATGTGAATAGTCAATGCCAGGAATATTGTCAATTGATTGACCTAGATTTGGACCAATGTTTACAAAGAAATCGTTAAAGCCATTAGCAATATCCTTTGAATTAGTGTAAACTTTATTTTTGTCCCGAAATTTATTAGACTGTTTTAAAACTTTATTCTTATTCAAAATATGTTTTAAAGTTTTCCAAGTATTTCTCATATCATGCTTGTAATTTTCTAATTTATGAGTGAAATAATTTTTCAAAATAAACTCATAATCAGATTGAATATGATTGATCAAACAAATAAAATGAACAAAAGTACTCAAACGCAATAAACTGGTTTTACATGAACTCATTTCACAGAAAAAATGGAATGATGCATATCAAAATAAATCATAATCATGAATTAATGTACCATAACGGGGTGCCAAATTTAGTGCAAAGTAGGAAACATGCAAAAAAACAAATTTGCATAGACTGTCTCTAGTTCCTAAGGCGAAGTTGCATGTCTCACAGTGATCCAGCTTACTGAAGATAGTGGTGAGTTGTTTGCTTCTATAGAGGTGCCCGATACTAGTGCAGCATGTGCTTTGGTAGTTTGGTAGAAGAAACAGTGCAACATCATTATACTTATCTTTGAACCCCAGCTTATATGAATAAGTCACCGCGTCTGCGACAGAGATGATGGCGCCGTAGACCAGGTTGTAGGTGATATAGCCTTTGTCACCCGGATAAAACTTGGCAAAGGTGATCGAGTCATGAATATCATGGTTCTCAAGTCGGACCTTCAGCTTGTCACTTCTGTACTCTGGGCTGGGGAAGCCACTTCTTTCAAACTCTTGTGTGATTGTACAGACGACTCAGCGATGTAAGTAACATAACCTCCTTCTGCCCAACAACTCGGTATTGAATGGAATCAAGGACAACAGTGAATGCCAGCAGATGTGCAGCAGCTTTAATTACGATCCTGCTCTGTTTCAATTGTCGCTTTCGCTTCATCACGCAGGTAAGTTGTGTACTTCGTGTTGAAAGAATCGCGACAGGAATAGTGGAAATTCGCCTCTCTTGCAAACAAGTCCTCACCTTGCACCATGCTATGTAGACGATGTAGTCCTAGTTCAAGTGCCCGAGGCTCAATCTGTTTCCAATTAGGCTCCTTAAATGCTCCGTCTTTGTCCTTGAATGCTGGGAATTTGATGCATCTCTCAATCTTTCCAGACACTTTCATTTCCAGTCTTTCACAAAAGATAGGCCTACATTCTGGAGGGAACAGTCGCATGGCAGTTGATAATGGTAATTTACGGTTACGAGAGGATTGTGATGTTGAAGCTTCATTAGTTCCTGCACTACATTTCAAACGATATTGATTTTCAGTAAAGTTTTGGTAGCAGCCTCTATGATATCCAATTGTTTCTAAATCTACACCAGCAAGACTCTCCGGAATGTGATTACAGACATCATCCATTATAGGGTGAATCATGAGGTTCAATGTGTCTTTTGTCGCGAATGTCATGTAGCTGAGCCAGCTTGTCAGTGGCAGAGCCCCTTACTTTACTGAGCGGCGTAAAATCTAGATGCTCAATACCACTCACTGTAAAATGCGATTTACAGGAGGACTCCGTTTCTGCAGTGAGTCTGACTCAGTACCTTTATCACCCTTGCGTTTTGGCATGATTATCCACCACTTCACTATAGACGAATCCAACGAGCCAAGTCATGGTCAGGATTTGGTCGGACATCTTTGGGTAGCCGCTAGCACCAACCTGGTGTTTTGAGCGTTCAATTGTGCAAATAAAAGCCGCCTAACACCTGGAGAAGATGTAAGGACGAGGGGGGTTAATAGAATAATATACAATATAGATAATTCCGCAGGTAACCCCGTCGCATCTATTCATACAGTCCTTTTGTTCGCAAGTACATCAATGCATAGATACCGCGTGTAGTTAATCCGATTATTATATCACTTCAACAGAGAATATAGAAGCTGTGTATTTTGACAAAGGGAACTGTATTGTTTAATCATTCTTTTGTCCACCTGTGTTTTCGCGGTAGGTGTAAAACGGTTGATGGAATGCAGTTTAAAATTTCCGCCAAGGCTGAATCATTTCACATTTTGGGTGCATTGTAGCCGACGGCTACCCAACTAAAGGCTGCTAGTAGGAATGCGTGTATTTGGATTCGTCTTTAACTATGCTACGATTTTTAGTTCACTGAAGCGCGCTTCACACCAGTTCTAGCTAATAATAAGTTAAGTCATGCACCTAGAAGAGAAAATAAATCAATAACATCAAAATAGCCTTCTCAATGTAGCAAAAAGAGCTCATTATATACAGACGAGTACGTAGGCCTATGCCTCGAAGATAATATTTTTAGTAATATTTTGCATTTTAATGTATCCAACATGTTTAAATCATGAAAATAACCCTTTTAATTGATTGCTCATGTCCACATTATCCCGAAAAATGGGGTCATTTGTCTTCCTATGATGTCGAGTTCAAAGGTTATGTCAATTTAATTGAATTTTGTTGGAATCCAAGATGGCTGCCAAATGAACCCCATGGGACAATAATTTTGGGAACATCACAATTCATTTACTAGACACCTAGAGAGAGAGGGGGAGTGAGAGAGGTCTTACCGAACCGTTAAAGTGGGGACTTTCGTAGGAATTTCACCGTCAAAAAGTGAGGACTCAAATGAAAAGTGGGGACATGTTTATAGAATGTTATTAAATCGTTTTTGTACCTTTTATATAACCCGACATTTAAACGTTTTCTGTAAAACATTTTGTGTTTGCTGGGGAGAGAAGAGAAAAGATTAAATTGCACGTGAGTAGGCCCATGTCTAAAAAAGGACAGTCAGGTCGATCGGAAGCATAATATAGGCCTAATAAGTCATGTGATTATTTAGGTATTGCTTGAAGGCGAGTCCTCGGCTCCAAAAAATAGTACTGCGGGCCCACCCGATATGCAGGGCCCGTTACATTTTTTTTTCAGCCAAGTCAGTAATTAAGACGGACTCAATGCTCAACATAATGAACATGATCAAAATATGCATGCTTTAGCCGGGTGCTTTAGGGAACAACCCAAAAGTTCGATGAAGCCCTATAAACGAAAGTCCTTTCGTTAGGGAGGAGGGGGTCAAAAAGTCCGATTACGTTTGTAAAAAAGTAGTTAAAACATCGGTCAAAGTTGATCTTTTTTTTAAGATTTTTAAAATTTTACAATTATAATGAACTAGATTTCGCGGTTCTCGGGTTGGGCGTTTCTCGTGATAGGTCTATCTCTAATTACCCAATACCCGTTACCCATAATACTTGTCCTGACCTTTCAAACCACTACTATATACGTCTCTCAATGATGTTAATCATGTGTTAAAAATAGGCCTATTGGTCCGATGAGATGCACCTGTTAGTCACTGTAATGCTTTCCGATGCTCGCACTGCGCCCGTCGGTACTCCGCGCACTACGCGATAGAGCACCGCTCGCACGCGATACGCACCGCTCGCACGCGTTATACGCACCGCTCGCACGCGTTAGCGAGCCACTCGCTCGCGATAGCGCGTGGACGGGGACGGACGGACGGACGGACGGACACGCCATGATTAGTATTATGATATTTGTTTAGGACTTTCAAAAGAAGTACCTTCATGTGCAACCATGATTGTTTCAAACTAACCCACTTAGGGTCAAAGGTCATTAAGGGGGTAAAATCTTACAATTGCCTTATCTCGACATCTGTAAGGGGTGTCGGGCTCAAACACAGTGACAACATATCTCATGACCAGGGGAACATTTTACAGGGGTCAGGTCAAAGGTCATGCAGAGGTCAAATTTTAGAAATGCATTTTCTAAACATCTGAAGGGGTAGGCCTAGAGGGCTCAAACTCTGTGATAATAAACTTACTGACCAGGGGAACATTTTGGAACGCTATTCAGGGGTCAGGTCAAAGGTTATCTGGGTCAAATCATATAATTTAATTTTCTGGGCATCTATAAGGAGTATGGTAATCAAACTCGGTGTGGTTACAACAAACTTCATGACCAGGGGAACATTTTTGGAACATTTTGCAGGGGTAGTCCAAAACACCAACATGCCCCAGCTAGGTTTGTGGTCTATGTCCACCATTTGCCACTAGTAAAATTTGATCGAAAAAGCATAAAAACCTTTGTTTTTACCCGTAACACGCGCAAAGTGTTTTTTTTTTAAATGGAGTGCCTGGATGCGCGACCCCTGTGTACGATCATGGAAATAGACTATCTGCTATTTCCATGGTACGATGTGCCTTAATAAATAATCGGCGAAATCATATTACAGACTTGACATTTAATATGGAATATTTTTTCGCAAAATTCCAAGACTGGTCAGGAAGGGGTCTGCATAAACCGCACGGGGTAAATATTAATTGGGGTGTGTCGGGAGATGGTGTAAAGTAATTGTTTGACAGAAAATGTGCTTTCCATTAGTTTACATAATGGAGCTCATATTGTACTGAATTAGCCTAAAATGGCGGATTTAAGGATACTGAATTTGATTTTTGTGAGGTTTGAGGAACATTATTCTGATATTATCAAATTTATTGAGGTTCGAGGTGATATTTACTGAACCTAAATACAATAAGTGTTAGTCAGACCTGAAATGTACTTGTAATATACCAGTTTTAAAAGTGGGAGGAGCTTTTAAAAATATGGCTCTGAAAAGCGTTACGCACTCTGAAATTTTGAATGGCCACCTGGGGCCAAATGCTATTAACTTACTGTACACAAAGAAACAGTGTGAGTTCATTGGACAACCAAAAATCCGCGCAGTTGTTTTGTACTGTAAGTTTATAAGATTTGACGTCAGGGGGGCCATTCAAACTTTCTGAGTACGTAAAACTCTTATGAGCCACATTTTAAGCTCCTCCCATGTTCAAATAATTGGTACATTGCAAGTGTATTTCAGCTGTGATGAATGCCAATTGCTGACGAAGTTTACGAAATACCACTTGAAACCCCTATACATTTGATAATAACAGAGCAATGTTGCATAAAGTCCGAAATTGTGTTCCCCACAAAACTGAAATTCAGCCTCCCTAAATCCGCCATTTTGGGCAAATTCACTACATTATGAGCACCATAATGTAAACTCATGGAAAGCACATTTTCTATCAAACATATTTTACATCGTCTCCCGACACACGCCAATTAAATTTAGCTCGTGCGGTTTATGCAGACCCCTTCCAGTCCAGTCGTGGAATTTTGCGAAAAAATATTCCATATTAAATATTTCACTAATAGACACAATTCTAATTTTAACACCAGAATTATGTTTAAAAGATGTGGTTTTATCTGACATTAGGCCTACTGAAAAATGGAGTATCGAACGACTGCTTCCACCACGAGTCCAGGCCCGTACGCAGGAGGGGTGCGGGGTGCGACCGCACCTCCCCAAATTTGCAAAAGTATTCAATAAGTCCCAAAATTTAAGAATTAGCGAGCGTAGCGAGCCTTAAAATCAGGTTTTTACGGTTTTTTGGTCAAAAAGGTCCAAATTTGGGGGAAAAGTCCACTTTTCACAAAATCGCCCCCCTTTGGAAAAAAAGTCCACTTTTTCAAGATCAGCACCCCCCCAAAAAAAAAAATCCTGCGTACGGGCCTGACCACGACTATGCATAACAATAAAAAGTGCAGCTGCAGGTCAGTAGCGTTTCGAGTGAGTCCATGGTAATGGAAACTGGCCTTCAGATATTCTTTATTACCAACTTCTATTTAATGTGTGTAAGTGACTTTAGAGTGCGATTATTTGAAAAGGGAATGAAAGTGTTAGTACTGTTAGGTTTTATTTTGGATTTGTAAGGGGGACTGGAAGTTGAAGTCTGGGCTTTTATTTCGCGGCGAGGGCGGCGAAGGTTTTTTTTTGCCGCCGAAGTTCAGGGACATGTAGGCCTAGGTAAAATGGGTTATAATAGGGCCAACCAAATAAAACAAAGTTTACACATTTACAATTCTCTTACCTTTCTTCGGCCAAAAGAAGAATCATGCCTGATTTAAGTCCTTAATTGTGAGAATCAACGATTATATCCTCGGAATAGTTCCATCATTACAATTACTCAAATTCAACGAAGCTAAAAAATAGTGTTCACAACTGCATGGTTGCTCAGGTATAGCGGCAGGTCTAGCTTTCTTGAGGTACACTACTGTTATGACCATTTTGCCAATTTTCCTTATTATGCAAAATAGAGACCTCGACGCAGCTACTTCAATATTTAACACATTAGAAGTGGGCATAAAGACCTATTGATGGTCTAATCACTTGAATGATTTTGCAAATCTACGTTTATTTAATTTGTGTAACAAACATTTTAAATCTTTATAATTCAAGAGGGTGGTTACGGATGATTTGAACTAAACACCTGGATCGTGATGGGTAATTCTATAGAAATTTTACCTAAAGCTAAGTCAATGTATTTTTCAATCGCACCTGCACAATCATTGTTATTATTACGGTATCAATCTGCAATTGATCAATTTGTAAATGAGCAACCTATTTCTATAACACTCCATTCGTGGAAAATAATGGAGCGATAAAACAATAGCGCGACGTCATAGATGTGTATTAAGTCGGTTAATGGCCGCGGATTAGAACGTGAGTGAATAAGAATGGCCTGGGCGCTTCGCGCCACGGCCATTCTTATTCACTCACGTTCTAATCCTTGGCCATTATCCTATACATAATGCTAAATCTGCATCAGAATGATACATGAAAGACGATAATCAGATTGATGATTTTATATCTGTCAATGTTAGGTGAGATAATCCCACAGATTCAAGCAATTCCTACATTCAATCAGAGAAGATGAAAAGAGTGGAGATTTAGATTAAACTGATTATCCCAATAATTGACTCCCACGTCAGCATTTGAAGTAAACATTACCGGGAAACATAAACCTTCATGGCTGAAAAGTTTCATCCTTAAGGGAACAACCCAAAAGTTCCATGAAGCTCTATAATAAACGAAAATCCTTTCGTTAGGGAGGAATAGGAGGAAGGGGTCAAAAAGTCCGATTGCGTTTGTAAAAAAGTAGTTATAACATCGGTCAAAGTTGATCTTTTTTAAGGATTTAATATATAAATTTTAGTATTTTCTGAAGTACGATATTGATATTTTACAGTAGGCCCTACTCGCAACCTGCAATTTGTAAGTTCATTTTTAATCAGCTGTATACCGCACCTTGATTCTTTTTTATTTGAAAATCCAGCAAGTCATAATTTTTTTCGTGCTCAGAAAGATATGAAGACAAATATTTTAAAATAAAATAGAATATTGGTTTCTTCCATAAACGTAATCAATATCATTGCATTGTTGCACTCCTCCACATCCCATCCACCATAGCGACGGTCCTGTATCCTATGAATCCGGGTTGGAATTTTCGATATTTGAAAACATACGTTAGAAGGGAGGGGGGAGGGGGTTAGCCTTCTAACGCAAGGACTTTCGTTTAGGGCTTCATCGAACTTTTGGGTTGTTCCCTATAGTAATTGCGAGTCTCACGTCTCATGTAACATTTAAAATTTTGCAAATTGAGTTCGGGCCCTTTTTTGTTAAATGATGCACCAAAATGCATGGCTTCAATTGGACCTTAATTTTTCAAAATTTCGCAACTTCTGAGGGGGGAACACCCCACTCAAACACCCCCCTGCGTATGGCTCAGTGGGCGTTTTTTCGCTATTTTGTTAGATGCAATAACTTAATAATTATGCCTACAGTATTAGGCCTATAAATAGTAAATAATGTCACCTTTTTCTAACTAAAATTGTATACAATAATAGTGTCAAAATCGCCCACCAAATGGCTTTAAGGGTAGAGACAATAGAAAATTTTACCAAAGTAACATGTTCTTGTTTATACCATGATATTGTTGTATCTCAATACTATCACAACTTCAGCTGTGTAACTTACCTAAAAACTGGTTCATTTAATTAAAAATACAATAAATAAAATCACTCTGCGCTTTTAGTATTGACCAGACTATAGTAATATTTTTTTGTGTGTGCACACGATACAATATTATGCAATACTTGCAGCTAATATTAATCTACCAAAAAACGTTTTAAAACTTAAAAAGGGGCCAAAGTTTAAAAAATCTTTCCTGTGTGGCTTTTCACCCTTTTTTAAACTTGGTCCCATTTAATCATAATAACATGAAGAACGGGTCATAATTTTTCATGCAACAATTAGCACTTAATAGTTTTGAGACTGTTCGGAGCGATGCAATATGACTTAGGCTATGTCAATGTAGGGGAGAGCGGGGAGTGTTCGCCCTAGGGGCAGGTTCGCCCACCCCTTGTTTTTCAGCACTACGGCTATTGGGGAATTTGGTGATGGCAAAATTAGGTGACTTAGGTCATTATAAACTTCTCATATTAGGTACGTGACATAGAGAGACGTTTTCATCGAATTACAGCCAAAACAAAACAAAATTACACCAAAACGTAATTGTTTCTTGCGTTAATAATGTTGTATTATCATTGATACATAAATACAGATGGTTTTAATGGAAATCTGTATTGGGAACATATGGGACTTGTCAAAGATTTAATGCAGTTATAAACTCCTTATTCGATTTGTATTTTCCATACCCTGAAGAAAATACAAAAATGTGCACAAGGGGCACGTTCGCCCTTTGAGGCTGGGGCATGTTCGCCCTATATCTTCCCCGGGCGGACTTACCCCAAACTGGAGGGCGGACCTGCCCCATCAGCGTATTATGCAAATAATTTATAATTATACCATTAAACAAGGTAAAACTGTTGAAAAGCATGTTTTTTACAAGTTGTGTGGTATCAGTATCATACCACCGTTTATGTCCTACTCATAATCTCCCCGAAGTTGTAAACATGGTACGTTTAAGCTCACTTTGGACCCCTACATTTTACCCTGACCCGACCCCTGCAACAAATTTAGTGACTCCTCATAAGAGAATGAATGCTCTGTATACTCTTGCTAAATGTTTGCATTTAATATGTTATTGTTATGCAAAGTTAAAACCTTTTTTTGTGATTAGGGTGAACTTACCCCACCGTATGGGCGAACCTGCCCCAATATGGGGCAAGTTCGCCACTTTGCAAAACTTTTTTGTTTGCTTTATCTAGTTGGATATCCATTATCGCGATTATTGCTTCTTTGTAGCCCTGCGGGGCAAACTACTTGGATATCCATATTTCGCGGTAAGTGGTTTTTGAAGCTCTGGGGGAAAACTATAGTTGGATATCCATTATCGCGATTATTGCTTCTTTGTAGCCCTGCGGGGCAAACTACTTGGATATCCATATTTCGCGGTAAGTGGTTTCTTGAAACTCTGGGGGAAAACTAGTTGGATATCCATATTTCGCGGTTAGTGGTTCTTTGTAGCCCTGCGGGGCAAACTAGTTGGATATCCATATATCACGGTTAGTGATATTTTGAAACCCTGTGGGGCAAACTAGTTTGATATCCACATTTCGCGGTTAGTGTTATAAATGGGACCAAGTTTAGAAAAGGGTGAAAAGCGTCACAATTTCTTTTAAAAACTTTGACCCTTTTTTACGTTTTTACATCATAATGCAGGCCTCAATCAAGTGTACTGAGAGAGTAGGAGGATTTGTTTGATATTATTCTTGATTTTGATCGTCATACCTGCTTGTTTCCTTAGCAACGGATATTAAAATTACAATTCTCCCCATACACATTCCAGTTTGCAAGAGAAGATGTAAGAAAAGGAGGGAGAACAGAACTACATCTTCTCTGGTATAGTACAAAGCTGTCTTTTTATAGTGTTTAGAAAATATTTACACAACCACCAACTATCAAAAAACTGTGGGTTCTGCATTCTAGTCCGAGTAATTAATGGATTATTGTGTCATAATATGCCTACTGCGGTTGAAATTGCATACGATGATTCTACACTGACGTATAGAGAACATCATTCACAAACCAGAGAGTTGATATTCTTGAGAGGGCACTCTATTCACGTGGTTTCTTTTCCAACGCTAAAAGATCACGAATTTTGGTTGTTTGCAAATAAAAAGTGTCCGCACTATCGATTGATTACGTAACTGTTATGAATAATTTATTAGGTTTTTCAATGCAATCGCCTCGACCCATTAATACATATTATCTGTATTATCAAAGTACTTGGAATAGCAATCCGGTGAGTTCACTGAACTACGCCCTAATACTGATGGAGTTTTAATGGCGTTTAATGGCGCTAATCCTCTCCATACACAGATGAACAAATACAATAGATGAAGGTCAACACGTATGACCTCCTATGTGACATGTTATATGTGATGTACAAAAACCTGAATATCATAAAGATCAGTATTCGTTTGTGCATATGAACTGCACATTTACGTTGCTAGATATTACTCATTATATATAATGACAAATATTGGTATTATGACAATACGGTATATATACAGGCTGAGTCAAAAAGAAGTAAACTCATGTTTGAGGGGCTGTAACTCAAGATCTGCAAGGAATCTGCTAAAAATAAAAATACCACTGGAAAGAGCAAATTCTACACGTCTAAATAAAAAAAGGAATTGTTGCAATTGCTCACAGCAAACTTAAGTTATACTCATTTGAATACAACCACCCATTTTTGTACCTGCACACGGCTGATTGATTTTCATCCATTTCAATTTCGACGAATCAGCAAAGTGCTAACAGGATTTATTGATGAAACGACAACTTTTGCTTTTAATTAATATTCAACAAAGTCCATGACGGTACTATAGTTTGTAGGGATACCAATTCAAGTCTTTACGAACGATCCGGCAGAAGCTTGATTGGGGAATGATGTTGGGTATAAAAGGATTGAGCTGATCTATGGTCCTGCTGTAACGCATGTCTTATAAACTCTAGCAATGTTCACTTGTGATCTAGCAGTTCGTGGTCTGCCTGAAGCTTCCGGCTGTCTGTTCCTTAGTGTCCCATGCACATTGTGCTTGTTCACATTCTTATATACTGCTCCCTTACATGAAACCCGGTTAGCTGTAGGAAATTGGAGACGAAAAAGACGATGAACTTCAGTGGGACTCTTAGTTTCATGATACTTCGTCGACAGAAATGTGAGCTCCCGTGCGGTAAATTGTGGTGCCATGTTGTCATTTGGCCCGTTTAATTATAATGTAGTGCAATGAGGTAAAATTCATATTGAAAAGAGCCCTTTAACATGTAGGAATTATTGATCGAAACCACACCTGCCACAGAACTTTATTTGCATTTGAATATCGCGCCTTGCCAATCAAATATAATTGGTAGGCCCCCTACTTGGGAAGTGAAACCGTGTGCAGCTACAAAAATGGGTGTTTGTATTCAAATGAGTTTAACTTAAGTTTACTGTGAGCAATTGCAACGATTCTTTTTTTCATTAGACGTGTAGAATTTGCTCTTTCCAGTGGTATTTTCATTTTTAGCAGATTCCTTACAGATCTTGAGTTACAGCCCCTCAAACATGGGTTTACTTCTTTTTGACTCAGCCTGTACATTGTATATAAAACGACTAATAGATCCTACTATCATGGCGTCAGGTCAATGTTCATCATACCCCGTATGTTTCTTAAAATTCATTCATATTTAAGACAAATTGCTGTGCCAATTTTATTGGTGCACAAGTAGATCCGTGTTTTTTTAAATTTTCATTTCCTTTTAATGAAAGAATTAAGGTTTTCCACTGCACGGTGGCCACAAGGGTGATACTAATTTTAATGCTATATTTTCAAAACGAGGCTCCCGGTTGGCTCTATAGCGATTTCACAGAAAAGGTATTTCTAGTGCAATGCAGCGTCGGACCCCAGCTGAGAGCTTATAGCCTAAGTCATTCCGGACTCCAAAAGGGCTCTCCATACACAAATGAACAAACACAAAGGAGGGTAGTCTCCTCCGTGACCGGCTTGATTTCGATGGAGCGGAACCAAATTGGCTGCGGAGGAGACGGGTCATTTTTCCATGCAAATTTTTCAGTGTCAGACGCCTGCACAAACGTTCACGCTTCTCGGACCTAAAGATAAGGGATTAAACGCTTGAATGATGTTGTTCATATTTGCATCTAGGGCCTACCGCCGCTATTGCCATCGCTCGATGCTAGCCCTTCCAATATGCTTCTTGCGTGCAGTGTGTAAATAAACGAGTTAGGTGTGAAGCATGAACGAAAGATTAACATTGTTATACGTCGACATATGCCCATAGGTGCTAGCAAAGAGGTTTTAAATAGAAATTCGTTTGATGCGACAGGCTATTCATAAAAGTGGTACCATTGTTTCGAATAAAGGGGTTCCGCCATTAAATTGGTCACTGATCCGGCATCATATTAACGCTCTACACAACATGCGAGTATCAATAAGTGACCACACTACAGTCATGTGTAAGGGCAGTCATGTGTAAAGTGGTACCATTGTACTCACGTATCCCAAATGTGTGCTTGTGTGGGTCTGAAGTATATAAGGAGGCTTTAGCTGTCGATGCAATCATCTTTACCACCCACCTGGCGTTTCATTTAAATAAATTGAATGCTCTCGCTGATCGATTACACATTAGAATGTATGAAGGCTGCCATGTCCATCTATATTACACTATAATGGTAATAGCTATACGTATACATGTAAGTATAAGTATAGGCCTATAAAGGTTGTTTTAAAGAAATTTCCATTTAATTTTATTTTAAGAAGGAGATTGGTATAGAAATAGTGACGTACCCAAATAGGGAAGGGGGTTGGGGAGGGGCAGATTCACCTCTGTGAGAAGTCTTGGGAGGGAGGAGGGAGGAAGAGGGAGGAGGGATATGGAGAATGAGAGAGGGCTGGAGGAAGGAGAAATAAAAAGATATAATAAAGACAAGTAGATAAATAGAAATATAAGGAAAATGATGGGAATGAGAGAGTGAGGGTGAGAGGGGACAATGAGAGCGAGGGAGTGATAAAGTGTAGGACTAGGAAAGAATAAGTACAGAGAAGGGAAAAGAAAGGAATGATGAATACATTTAATAATAATTATTAGGCCTATATAATAACTAAACACATAACAGCACTGGGCAGCCATTCCATGATGTCAATGCCTTTATTCGTTACGTAATTAAAACGCCCAGTCAGATGTATTTCACACCTACCAAACACAACTCACCCAATTTCGCAAACTGGACGTTGAATATACACTCTCATGAATATTGATTGGCAACATTTTCCAATATGTCAGCGCTCTAATCGGAAACAATAGAACAATAGACCCTGCAGAGCGTTGGGTGCTAGTATGAATTTCCATTTGATATAATTGGGCACTTCAGGGTTCAATATACAATTAAGTATGATACATTTTCGATGGTAAATATATTTCACTTTAAAAGTTTTTAGTTTTCATAATTGCAATTTGTTAATATTATATAAAAAGCGGGTATAAGTCTATAATTGTATGAGTATCCGATCATTTTGATTTTTAATAAATGCGAAACGCCGGCGGTAGAGACCAGCAATAACTGTGTATGCCGAGATTCTTGCAGTAGTTTTTATGAATAGAATACAATAGCGGATACAATAGCGACTACAATAGAACTCTATTACGGGCAAATAAACCTTGTCGCGTTGCTAAATTTCACTTCTTCTTTTTTCATTAACTAACCGTTATTTTTTAAACTTTGGAAAACCTCGACGCGAGGTTTTTAATCATGCTTCAGTGGATGGGCAAGTACCTCTAACTGGTATTGAATTTTGTCTTGTCCGGGGGAAGCTCAGTGGCGTTATTTTCTAGGGTCTATGGTGAAGGTGACTGATGCGTAGGGATGACCAATGAACCATCAACTTGATTAGAACACTCCCATAGACATGCAGGGAGCTCAACTGTGCACTGCTTGCACAGACATTTCTAAATTGAGCTCATTCTTTTATTTTTCATAATTTTTCTGTAAAAATTGGAGATGTTAATGCCAATTATGTTTTGTAACTATCCTGCAAATTACAGCATCATAACTTATTTGGTTTTTCTGTAAGTGTGAGTCAAAATTGGTCAATCGCCACAGTGCGCTTAATTGCCAGTGGCCCAGTGCAGCACTGCTCAGAATGGCACAAAAGATGAAAAAGATCAGGTGAACACCTTGACCTACTGAGCTGTAATTTGGCAGAGTTGTTGTTATTACCTCTATCATACCCTCTGTAAAAAGGAAAAAAACCGGACAAGTAGATCTCGAGTTAAAAATTAAATCACCAGCTTTCCTTTGGAATTTCCAAACACCTTTCGAATCATGTTAAATAGACACCTTTCTGAACATAAATGTGAAGTTTCATGCTCATTTGTTGTATTATTCACCTGATCTCAACCCTAAACATTTTGCTATACACGCACAGGAGCTGTACTTTTAAAATACGCGCCTAATCAATAATGAGTCTTTCACTCCATTGTTAAAGTACTGTGCTCTCTGTTGCATATGGAGTGACCAGGCCTTGGATGTGATGGTTTTGTAGCACATGACAGTATTCATTCAAGCCTATCAAGGTCTGTTATTAGCCACTTGCTGAATGGCTAGCTGGGCATTATCAGCTATCAAAGAGATACCTTATGCTGCTGCCAATCACAATAGAGGTTAAACATTTTGTTAAAACCCCAGAAGTGATATCAGGATAAAGCTGTGCATGTTGGTACTTGATTGTTTGGAATCCTATGTTGAAAATCCCTTGTAGTACATTAGTATTTTTCTTATGTGTAGTGTATATTGTTGTGGAAAAAAAGTTCACCTGGACTTTTGATTTTGTGCCACTTTGGCCATTATGGATGATTTTTGGCAAATGTTTTCTAAAAGCATGATTTCAGTGCCTCGGTTTGAAGAAATGCTTAATGCTATTGACTAGTAAAGTGCCATTTCATAAGAAACCCCTTTGATACTTTCACAATATACTTGTTTCATGTTTGCATATATGTGACGTGTCATGTCAAAAGGAGACACTTTTGGGCAGGATCGTAAATGGAGAAATAGCCAAAAATCTGCTGGTGGGTGATTTGTTCACAATTTGGGTTTGTTGCTAATTTGTGATGTTATTAATGTTAAAAATATTGTCTGATAGTTTAAGACCGGAATGTAACTGGCATCTTGCATTTTTTGAGACATTTTTCAAGTTAATTCCCACTCTCAACATTGTCAATAATATTTTTAATGGCCGATATCTCAATTTCCAATTTTATAATACCATAACTTCCGAACTCAATATCGTTGCTTAGGAATGTCCTAATTCATTTGAGAAAACGGCGTTGTGGAGCAAAATATCTCTATATTTAAGATATGTAAAAACCTTAAAATTCATAACCTGCCCAAAAGTGTCTCCTTTTGACATGACACGTCACATAGGCCTATATTAAAATAAAGAAATATAAAAAGGTAGGCCCTAAATATATGCTTATACCAATTTTGCTCACATTGCTATATTTAGACTTTGTCAATTTATTTCGTTCCAATGACCGGTCAGAATGGGAAACTTTGAAAATTCATAATTCGAAAAGTTTTTGACCGATTTTGACCATTTAACCACCAAAATATTTCTGTTGATGAGTTCTTTCCAGAAAACAATCTTTTTGTAGCAAAAGGGGCAACATGAAATTATGATGGTCACCCCTAGTAGTAGGCCTATGTAGAGCTGTAAAAAGCATGTTCAGTGATTTCATCCGGAGAATGTAGAAATCCATGAATAAGCAAAATTTTAGCACCTTGCCCAGCACCTTTTTTGGTGTCGATGTGCAAACATTAAGCCCTGTATTAAAGACAAAATAAGTTATTTTACATGAATCTGTAATTTCTCTACTCAGTAGAGAAATTAGCTACATGCATTTGAACGGGGCTTCAACTTTATCAATAGGGCCTACTGCTGCTTTCCTCGGTTCTTGCCAAAACGTTTTAAAATATCTAATGACAATTTTAATGATTTATCCTTCAATTTTGGGCATTTTATATACAATTTTACCGTTTTATACTTTCGCTGGGATCATTTTGCAAAATTTATAAAGCATAAAGCAATAATTTATACAATAACAGTGAAAACTTGTCCATGAATGTCTTCAATTAGGCCGTCACGCGTCATTTTACAAATTTTCGGCTTTTTCAAACTAAAATTTTACACAATAATAGTGCCAAAATTGTCCACCAAATGGCTTCAATTAGGTCTTCATTTTGTAAAAGTTTCTCACTTCTGAGGGGGGCACATCAGATACCCCCCTGCGTCGCGCAAGCGCTCCGGGATGTCCGCTACGCGGCCATTCTATTTGACTAAGATCTATTTTGCGCCCCCCGGTCTACGAATTCCTGGATAGGCCTACGCGTCTGAATAGGTCCCAAAATCAAAAGTTGCAATTTCAAGGAAGTTCAATGGGAACGCAATTCCCGGACGCAATTGAATCGTTAAAATTGTATTTTGGGATTTCCCAGGGGGATTTCCAGAGTGCAAGAGTGCCCTCACGTAGCGATCGCCGTGAACTTGATTGAGGTCGACTTTATAGTTTCTTGCACTTCAGCCCTGGAGCGTGTACATGTGATACAAAGACGAACAGAAGCTAGCACTCATGCACTTGGCCTTGATATTGACCTATTCTCGAATAATATTTGCCCATATAATGTGAATGAATTGAAATGTGTGCAACGTTGACCTATACTGGAGCGTGCATGCATCAACTGTGAGTATTATCATACCCGGGATTTACCGTTTTTATAAAAGTTCTTATAAATTTTCGTGTCAATTTGTAACTCAGCTCAGTGAAATTTGTAGGCCAACTTTGAAACTATAAACTTTGAAAGCTGCAAGAACCGGGATTAGCAGTATCGGGAGCACTTGAATGGTCCAGGGCACTTCCACACTTGTTTACATGTATATTTCATTTATTTGTATTAATTGTGTGCTTGCTGCTCCAGTTTGGAATTATCTACTGTAAACAACTATTTACAAGTATATTGTATAATTATTGTGTCTGAATAGGGCCTATTACCACAAAATATGACATGAGAGAAAACTTCATGATGAAGGACATTGATGAGAAGCGGCTACCGTCGCATGTTACGGTGGAAAAGCAGAAAGGGGAACTGATTGTACGTATACAATTCTATTTATATCAAAAGAGTTTATATAAACTATAGGCCTAAATCATTAAATATTAATAGGCCTATAGACCTTAATCGGAATTTATATGGGCCCGTATTCCTAATGTGTGCCTAGAAGCTTTTTATACTAGGCTTTGGCATAGGCCTAATCGCACCACGGCCTAAGGAACAGGTGATCCATAATTATACACAAACAAAAACAAAACAAAAAGGGGAAAAACACACTATGGGGCAAAAAATTCGGGCCTAAACGTTTTTAAATTTTTGTTAAGTATTTTCTTTAAATTTATACCGTAGGCCTACTTTTATTTATTTAGGGCATAGGCCCTATTTATTTTATTTTAATAGCATTGTCGTTTATTTTTAATAGCATTTTCATTTATTATTATTTGTTTATATAGGGCCTAATATAGGCCTATGTCTACATAATTATTTTGTAAGCTTTTGTAGTAGGCCTACTAGTATTAATGTGTTCTATTGTGCTTATTTTGTAAGTTTTATTATAGGCCTATATTTTAAATGATCAATAGGCCTGTGAATAATTATTCTTTTTCCTAGCCTACTTTTTGTGACCACCGCAATACATTTCGAGAAAATGTCACACAATTCTGACATTCATTTTTTCGTAGAATATAACTTTTTGTGTTTTGATGAAACGTATCCACTGCCCAGCTCGGCACAGAACAGAGCAAAATATTTGTTTTGTTCGTAAAATTGGGTCAAGTGCGTCGTTTCCAAACTATAGTGTTTGCCTCAGGCCTATTCTTGTTCATTTGTTCAACTCGGTTTCAACCCTAGCAGGCCCGTACGCAGGATTTCATTTGGGGGGTGCTGATTTTGAAAAAGTGGACCTTTTTCCAAGGGGGGGGGGCGATTTTGTGAAAAGTGGACCAAATTTGGACCTTTTTTGTCCAAAAAAGCGTAAAAACCCCATTTTTTTTGCTCGCTATATACGCTCGCAAATTCTGAAATTTTGGGACTTTTTGTACACTTTTCCAGATTTGGGGGGGGGTGCTCCGCACCCACCGCACCCCCCCCCCTGCGTACGGGCCTGAACCCTAGTATAATGTTCATTCATTCTCTCTACTGCACTGTCTATAGTTGAACTGAAGGGATCGACTTTGCAGGCTACATATCCCATAAAGGGTGTAACTTTTGATTTTTAGGGTCAAAATTTCAATCCACTTAGGGCTAAATATGTTTCTGTTTACTGAAATCATGCAAAGAAGCAACTTAAATTCCAGTAAAATAATGTTTCAAGGCTTGAACCTTTTGATTTATAATAAAAGAAAATTGATATTTCCATAACATTTTGATTAATCTAAGAAAAAATGTATTTTACATAAGCTCAGAAAATTATGAAATGGAAGCTGGAATACAGGTGAAATTCCATTCCAAAGTAAGTCAACAGATTATAAGTTAAATTTTATACCATTTTCATGCTTTGCTTCTAAGTATTGAATTTCAATTGTGACAAAAAGTAAATGACAACAAGTCGTTAAATGAGGCTTTTTTTGGAAGTATTTTTTTTTAAAGAACACTGTATGGTGTTAACCTGCATGTGGAGCCTCCGAAACAGGCTTTCTTGGGTAGGCCTATCAGTATATTTTTCAAACATTAACCATAATATCAACACTTTTTAAAATTAATGACATTCTGCTCATATCAATTACAATACAGATATCAGTATGAAAACACTCCAATTTAGATGTGCAAAGATTATAATTAATCTTATTGTTATAATGATGTATATTCTTACGGAGACTTCATTTGTTTCGGAGGCTTCAATTGTTAACGGAAAGTTACTATTGGGTCCCATTTTCAAACGGTGATGTATCTCCACTGTTTAAAAACAAGTGACTTGAGGATCTACTTTGCTACATTTTGATAAATAGATTGGATGAGCTCTTTTATTTATATAGGCACATTCTAGCTGGACAGTTTGTTTCGGAGGCTTCAAAAGAGTTAACGGAAAATTGATTCTATGAAGTCAAGATTTTATAAAAACTTTAAAAACTTGCAAATCGGCTAATTTTTGTTACCCATTTCATGTCAAGAAAAATGAAGAAATTACAAAGAATTATGAACCAAAGCTATACCCACAAAGTTTCTTAACAATTGTTAACGGAAAATGAAGCCTCCGAAACAACAAATATCGAAGCCCGGTTCTCAAAAATTCAGCGCTGTTCACAATTAAAACTAATGTGGCAGTTTTTACTGAGCATATGACTACACTTTCACCACAAGAAAAATTATCCATGAACTAAACTGAAGCAAACAAGGCTTTACAAAAAATGTTAGTGTTGCTTTAGTACATCAAAAAGGCCATATTTATGAACATGTTAGCGTGCCAAAACTGAACGCAGTAACTCCCAAAAATGATTATGTTACCCAAGGTAGCTGCTAACTAGATGACATGTGGCAAAAAATCATGGAATTCTGTAGCTTTATTAGACTACTATACGGATCAAAATGTTAAAAATCCAAAGTTACACCCTTTACCATGAAATTGACCCTATAGCCAGGCTGATGCCAATCCACTCAATTGATAACAAAGGTTTTTGTTTACTATTTCAGGACTGCTGGGGCTACAAAACTAATGAAGCCAAGACAATTGCGTGTTATATATTTGGAGTTCTTACGGTTGGGTTTTTATTTCTCGTGTTTTATTGGAAACCAGACTGGAAGTTAAAAGCAACGAGCTCAAGATGCATGCTGCAAGAAGCAGACTGGGTGCTAGTAAAGGTGAAATTTTAATTTTATAAGTCACCAAGAAGCAGACTGGGTGCTAGTAAAGGTGAAATTTTAATTTTATAAGTCACCAAGAAGCAGACTGGGTGCTAGTAAAGGTGAAATTTTAATTTTAAAAGTCATAACTCATTATTAACTCGTATTTAAAACGGTTACCGGTAATTGTTGTTTTTAGGGTTAGGCAAAGTTGTTTTGTTGTTGTTTTTGACGCGGGCGGCAGATTTATTTTTTTTCGCTGCCTTTAGGGGCAATTTTTTTTCGCCACCGAAGTTGCCCTCGAAGTTGTGTTTTTTTGTTGTTGTTTTTTTCCAATTTTAATGTATACCTTTATACAGACTTCTCGTCTGGTTTTGTAGGAAGTGTTGAGAAGTTTATGACCAGAACCAGAACCAGAACCAGAGTTGGGTAGGGAAAAGTCGTGGTCTCCGCAAAACAGGGGCTATTTTAACGTGCCTCCTGGCACGTTCGTGCAGTGAGATTAAAGATCCGTGCAGTGAGCATGGTGAGAATTAAAATTCCGTGCTTAAAATATTTCTAGGCTAGCCATTCAACTGATTCAAGTTTCAACAGGTCAAATGACCAGGAAATGAAGCTCTTCCACAAAGTAAGATCATGACAAATCCTATGCAAATGATATTTGGTAGTTTTCTTTTTTTATTCAACCGAAAATTCGTACAACGCCTCTGGTTTAGTCAAAATTTCCCGGCCACGCCGAATCCGCTTCTCGCTGCATTTACTTTACGGAATGCTTTGAGAAGAGAGCAGGGTACAAGTTGCATCCTGGCTCAAAATAACAGTGTCAAGTCAGCAGTTACTGGCAAGGCCCCTTCCTATCTTGGCCTACGTGGCCCATGTGCTTTTCCTCCCATTAAAGTCGCCTGTAAATATGGTAAAGGATTGCAATCCTTTCGCTGACATCTTTATAGCTCTCAACCACATAAAAATATGATGAAAATATCATTAGGTCCCACTCCCAGGGCCTAAAAATAGTAGGCCTATTTTGGGCCATTTTCTATATAGGGTCCGACTCCGATGTGTAATAACATGAATTTTACAAGGGCCTCGAGATCAGGGGCTATTTTAACGTGCCTCACTGTCACGTACGTGTCGAGATCAAATATTCGTACAGTGACAATTAACAATCCGTGTAGATATGCTTTAATAGTATAGACAATGGTAGAGCCTTTCTTACGGTCACATTCAGGTAAAAATGTCAATTTTTTATTTTTGAAATGCACTGTACTTCATCAACACTTTTATCTCATTGCACGAACGTGACAGTGAGGCACGTTAAAATAGCCCCTGCTCGAGATTAATACTTTCTTGGCATCAGGGAACAACATAAAGTTGACAACATAAAGTTGTCAATAGAGCTGACTCTGACCCCAGAACTCAGGACCGTTCAATATAGGCCTACATAGTTTTAAGGGAGGAATATGAAATTTCAGATGCCTTCGGAGGCGGGATATGAATTTTTTACTTGAACCTTAAGATTTTAATGTAGAAAAAGAAGAAAACAAGGGGGGGGGGATCCGAACATTTTGAATAGCCGCGAGTGGTGGGGTGGAAGAACGCAAAATTTATTGTCGTTTTTTTTTTTTGTCAAAAGTCCCACTCCCCCTTCTGGCATAAATACGATCATGGAAGTACTAGTACTTCCATGATACGATCCATAATAATCATTCGTACATTCATTGGGATATATGGGCCCACAAATGTAGAAAAGTTTCTTCTTGCTTAGGAGTAAGGTTTGTGAACTAAAATACTTGCATGAGCCCACCTCATGGGCACGGTGGTTCAGTGGATACGGCCTTGGACTCATAATCCGAGAGCTTGCTCGACGTGCGTGGGCAAGGCGCTTTGCCTCGCTTGCCTCACCCCACCCAGGTGCAATGGGAAGCTGCTAGGGGTAGTCACAGTCGTTGTACTGATGAACCCTGCCTCATTTGTAGGCTGCAAACGTGGTTCCGACATATTCTAATGAATGCTTTGAAAGTGCTTTGAGGCCTTTTACGGCATAAAGCGCTATATAAATATCTACATTTTTTTTATTACCTCGATAACCCCTTATAGTTAGCATTCGAATTTCCTTATGACAGAGGGGAGGGACACACTTGCAGGCTATGTAAGTTTAGCTTTATAGAACAATTGGTTTAAATGGGTATTGTTTTTCGACAGTACTCATTTTTAATTTTCATATACTATTTTTTCTTCGTCTGATCCTCATTTACTGCGAAGGCAATTTTGAGGATAGCCAGCAGGTTGTCTCAATGAACCAAACTAATGCAAATATTTTCCTTACATTCGTCATCTGTGCCGTGTGAATAAGCTTTGTATTGTCAGCTCTGACGTGCAGACTGACTTTTATTAGAGAAAAGTTATATTATTAGTTTTTTTACTTTTTTTTTTTTTTACTTTTGCTCAGTTTTTAATTTATTAGTATCTATTTGACTTTAGTTTTTACTTTTCTGTGACAAAAGAGTCTGCCTTGCAAATGGCTATTTTATAGCTGCATTATGATAATTATTTCGGAAATATCAATTGATTAAGTTATGAAAGTATGCCTGGATTGTAACTTCGATAGGCCCAACGTGATAATGAGAGCACCACTTGATCTACATTACAGCAGAAGACAACGCGTTCTAATATAAGGGACTGCATGGCAAATGGCTATTTTATAGTTGCAATTATATTAATATTCCAGAAATATCAAGTGAACATGGTTATGAAGGTATGCTAATGGAGCATTACTTGTTCTAAATTTCAGCAGAAGACAAGGCGTTCTAAATTATGACAAAGGGACGGCAAATGGCTATATTATTGCTGTAATTATATTCCAGAAACATCGAGTAAACAAGTTATGAAAGTATTACTCCCCCCCTCCCGAGGGGTCACTCCTATTATGGCCTGTACACCATCCGCGATAATGAAAACGCGTAAAAAGGGTAGTTTTTCGTGGGTAGGCACGATACGCGCGTATTGTGTTTAGGGTGTCAAAAACATGAAAAATTGGAAAAAAGGGTAGTAAAATTGCAATTGCTAATACGCGGAAATGAAATTTAGGGTATGAAATTTGATGCAAGGAATAAAATCCTTGCTACCCCCCCCCCCCCAGGCTTATCAAACACGATGGCTTGTGCTTTATCCCGTATCTTTCGTTTTCCTCTCTCTTGAATAATTTCTTATTAATGTCTTATTGAGAGGAGGACTACTAAAGACCAATACCCAACGAACAAGTTAGGGACTGTGCAATAATTATGAGCCGGGCACCTTTGTTTCCAATGGACATTTTTATTGTGAAGTGTCATTGTACAAGGAATACATAGCCCCTGAATGAAAAGTATTTAATTAAATTTTTTTTAGATATTTATATAGCGCTTTATGCCGTAAACAGCCTCAAAGCGCTTTACATTTATTCCGCCGTCATTAGAATATTAGAACACGTTTGCAGCCTTCAATTGGCGCAGGGTTCATCAGTACGACTGTGACAACCCCTAACAGCTTCCCATTGCACTTGGGTGGGGTGAGACAAGCGAGGCAAAGCGCCTTGCCCTAGGGCGCAACACGGTGGTGGGACGGTGGATGCACATCAAGCAAGCTCTCAGATTATGAGTCCAAGGTCGTAACCACTGTGCCACCGTGCCCCTTAATTATCTTTGTAATCACTCAAAAAGCATTTTGTGTGAATTTTACATCCGAACTAGGTGCTATTAAATTTTTATGAGCCTTTTTATTTTACATGTTATAGTCTATGGGGGCGACGATTAGAAATGGACGGCAATATTGAAAAACCCTCATTTTGGGCCATTTTAGACACTAAAATGCCCATAAACAAGAATAGCACTTAGTTCTGATGTAAAATTCACACACAATGCTACCTGAGTGAGTACTAACATAATTAAATACATTTCATTCGGGGGCTATTATAGCAAAAACAAAAAACGTCCTATACCTTAAATGGTTATGGAACAAAGTTGCGGGGGGTAAAATTTCCAAACAGCCTGCCAAAAAGTGCTACACCCCGCCCTCTCGACCCACCAAAAATATCGTGCACACCCCCCGGCCTGCCAAAAAGCCTTTGCCCCCACCTAAACATGCCAAATTTGTGGGATCCCAATTTGCAAACCTAAACTGGTCCAGATATATAATTGCGAGAATTAAAGACTAAAGTTTTCCTAAGCCTTTTTAGAGCGTTTTACTTGCAAGATACCCCATGAATGTGTGTCATTATGTGTGTCACATGTCTGGGTGAACATAAATAATCAATTCTCTATTTTACAGACCCTGAAAGAAGTGTAAAAATTACATGAATGATATACCAAATGGCTTAAGATGGATCTTCTTTTTGCAAAATTTTCCCTGTGTATGGATAAACAAGTCCACCTTTTCGCTTCTGGCCACGTGCCCTGCTGGTGTACTCAATAGGGTGGTGTTGTTTCATATTTTACTAAAAAATTATTTGAATTTGCATTCATTATAAAGCCTAGAATGTACTCTCTAATTTGATACCAAAGTTAATGTTCTGAGATTTTAAATAAAACAAGTTATAAGTATCACTGTGTATGCTCATACGTGTTGGTAGATAATCAAGCAAAGTAGATTTAAACTGTCATTCAACACAACATATAGTCTATGGTAGGCCTACAACACACATCCTCATCAGGAGGGCTCCAATGATGAACTGATGGAGTTGAATGTCCTGCTCTTGACCTTTGATGTCCTTTCTATTGATCGGATTAGGGCATTATAGAGCTCAAGTCCTTGATCACCAGTGGCGTACCGTGGCCGCCCCTTCCCGGTGGGCTGAAGAAAATCCAATTTTGCCGCCCGAATTTTTTTTACGGTCGTTTGAAACAGTGAAGAGCAAAAAAAAAAAAAAAAAAAAAAAGGATTTATAGGCGCTACCGCCCCAAAAGCAACACATTTTGATGTATAGTACAATTTTTTCCCATTTTCCGCCCTTTTTCTTTAATAATTCTTTTTGCCGCCCTTCTTCTTCCGCCGCCCAATCTTCTTCCGCCGCCCCTCTTTTTGCCGCCCCTTCTTCTTACCGCCGCCCCTTTGTTTTGGCCGCCCCCTGCTTTGACCCCGGGGGGCTGGCGCCCCAAAGCCCCCCCCCCAAATACGCGCATGATCACGGTTGAGCGCTGGAGTGTGTTTTCTGATTTGAAGGGCCGATAATCCGATCAATAGAAAGGACATCAACGGTCTAGAGCAGGACATTCACATGTTAAAGCAATAACTTATACAACATATCCACAAATGGCTTTTAATCGGCATTCATTTCACCAATTTTCTTTTCAAACAAAACTTGTTCATCATAACTTCAGTACCAAAATGGTCCTCTAAATGGCTTCAATTGGGCCTTTATTTTGCTAAGGGTGCACATCCCCCTCACACACCCCTAGGATGCGCAAGCGATACGCGATGGCTGACACATCCGCCGCTCCTAACCGTTCCGCCGCCGCTGGTTACGCGCGCATTTTGACAAAAGTCAAAAGCTTGAAATCCTAGTTCCGCGTCCGAGGGCACAAATGGTACTTTGCTGACAAGGCTCTTTTTCTTAAATCCGGTCCTGGGGGGACTACCTCCTCGACCCGGCTTGACCCATTCTCCGATGCCCACTACACTTACCAACGTGCAGTGACTTTTTCCGCCTAAAATAGCCCCTGCCGCAAAAATATATATCTTGCCATGATTTAACTGCTTCAGCATGGAGGAAATCGTGTTTCTGCATGATTATTCCAAATCGAATTATAACAAATTCTTGTCGAGCATGATATAGATTTCATTGTAGCCTAACTTTAGTAACATCATCATGGACATCACGATCAGGAGCTCAGGGAACACGAAATTTTGTCGATTTTTTGGTCAAAACTGCAACTCCCCCCGGCGTCATATTGAACGGTCTATGTTATGTTTGCCATGTTTCTTGATAAGAAATTCACTTTTTTTGTTTTATTTCTATTTTATAGGATATGTATCAACGTTTTCACGTTTCAAAGATACAACGTCAAAAGGCATCAAAGAATGGGTGAGAAATAACATTCATATTTAATTTAAAAGTATGTACAATGACAAAAGCCTCAAATTTCTTTTGAGGAAGAATTTTATTATAGGCATGGACCGATCATCTATATGCTCAGTCTCAAAAATGAAGAGAACTTGATAACACATCATATGTACTGCGAAATATATCCATTAAGACATAAATATATAATTGAGATAAATAATGACAGATTTCATAGTACATAGCAATTTAGACATAATACAAATAGAGATAACCAATGACAGCATGCATATAATTATTTATCTTCCAATAAATATTATTAATAATACAATACAAGAATTATTGGACAAATGTGTAGGCCCCTACCAGCCAACCATACAGGCTGGACACGCAAGAATTGACTTCTGTATCACAATATTTATAATTATAACGCAATTATAGGATCTAAAATGAGCCTTTATTGCGTTTCGACAGTATTTTTTGTGGGACATGAGAGCACCTCAAACCTATCGAATTGCATTCTGAATACGAAGCATGTCTTTCTGATATCAAATAATTTTCATTTTTGAAAATCACAATATAATACAAATTTTATGACAAATTATAAAAATTTGATATTTTTCAAATTTTTGATATATAACAGTCCTCGAAGTAAATTATATAAATCTAATGACATATTCTTAAAGTGTATGTAGCAGGGAGGAAAAGCCGACGGTCAATTGAAAATGTTGACCTTTCATATTGAAGATATGGATTTTTTTCCCAAAAAGACCTAAATTTTTTGGTGTTTTGGGAAAAAAATCCATATCTTCAATACGAAAGGTCAAAATTTTCAATTGATCGTCAACTTTTCATCCCACCTACATACACTTTAAGTATAAATCATCAGATTTATAAAGTTTACTTCAAGTACTGTTAAATATCAAAAATATCAATTTTAATGATTTGCCATAAAATGTGTATTAAATTGCGAATTTCAAAAATCAAAATTATTTGATATCAGAATGACATTCTTCGTATTCGAATGCAATTCGATATGTCTGATGTGCTCTAATGTCCCAAAATAAATACTGTCCAAACGTTCATACCCCAGCCCTTAAATAAATAGAAATCTCCAAAAACAAGAAACAATGCCAACTCAATCAATGAATTCAAAACTGAATGCAAAAAAACCCAAAATATACCAATATAAAGAAGCTGGCAGTTATTGAAAAATCAGCCAAATATTACTATAGTATTATTAATGAAGTGAATTAATCCACTGACAAATGCAATCAAGCCAAAAATGATACTTCAAACAAATTAAGTGCCCTACATACATGACATATAGGCTAAAGCGTAGTAGAGATTGGAGACAATCTATACCCGGACAATCTCATTAGAGAATGAATTTGGAGAAAACCTGATGATAATTACAAACACTCGCTGAGCAGCCAGACATTCCCTCTAAGCTTTTAATCCGATAAGCTGATTATCTATTTGTTTCCATGAATTGGAAGACATTCTTTGATGTATTACTGAGCTCAATCATCTGAAATTACTGGAATGTGAGCTACCCAGGCTGGTGGCTCAGCATAGTATTTTATTAACAGAAGGTTTTCTCCAAATTCATTTTCCTAATGTACTGGCGAGATTCTGAAGGACTTGACAAAGCATTCAATAACCTGTCATTATGTCGCCATTTGATCCTATTGAGATTCTTGACCTTGGCAATCTCCGTAAACTCATTAACCAGCTAATGTAAACTATTATATTCCTGAATTCCTTTTGGTAGACAAAAAATTTGCAACAACTTTCACGAAAATCGGAGCAACTTTAATTGTTGACCCCTATGCAAACTGGAAATTGACCCTTGACCAGTTGCAGCACATAACTTGGTTGAAAAAACAAATTACATATTTGTGATCCTTATAGGCCTAGACAAATAATTTGATGTACTTTGAAGTGATATTTGAACACTTGCCATTTTTGACCCCTGTAAAACAGAAGCTTAACTTTTTATAGCAATAAGTGTAAAATGTATTGTATTGTGTGCTAATGTGGTTTACAGGCCCTGTCCGCCAGAAGTTTTGAAAGAAATACTACGACGAGATGCTATTACCAACGACGAACTTCGTCTTTTTAAATTCCAAAAGATGATGTATGTCTGGGATCCCAAGGAGAACACCTTTTTCCCACTAAGGTAATATGAGAGGATATTTAGAAAATATAAAATCTCTCACGTGCAGTCAGGCTTATAGTTACTTGTATTAGCCAATAAATTATAGACTGTTCAGTGCAATAGCTACCCAGCATTTGGCAATTTACACATATAGATTGTACTCATCTACATGGCAGCTCAATAATATATAGAGTCGGTGATTGTGGTTGGGTTTCGAATATTTATATACAGAAATAATAATAATAATTCTCGTGACATTCAGAGTTCTGTCAAGGTCCAAAAAATCTTTAAAAACATTTCCGAAGTCGCCAAAAAATGGCTGAAAAATCTGGGATCCAGCGATCCTGTCCACTATATTTGATTTTGCACGGAATTCTTTTATGCTCGTGCATAAAAATAAGAATTAAAATGCGTGTCTCTTTGACAAGAAAACACAGTACCTAACTTATCCCATTAAGGACTCACCATTAGACTTCCAGGGGAGTAGAAAGTTGCGTTGGAGTCGGGGAAACAAAAATTTCGCCGCCGAATGTGGCTAAGTTTGCTTTTTTTTCGCCGCCTTCGGTGTCAAGGTTTTTTTAAATTTCATGCATTTATACACAGGTAGGTGTGGAATGTTTTTTTATAGTGTTGGTGGGGATTTTTTTTTTTTTTTTTTTAGTGGGGGACGTTTTTTTTTATCAAAGCTTCCTAACCACCCATTGAAGTCTAATGGTGCGTCCCTTATGGGGTACATTAGTAAATATTCTGTAAGTTCAAAAACAAAACATGGATGTGGGCTGAGGTGAAGCGTATTTTGGAATAATAATAAAAATTATATGCCAGCGCCAAAATTTCAGTGAAATTTAACGTTTTAATTTTTCTAAAATACTCGCATTTTAGCACCTGTTAGCATGGTCAGTTTAAAAGATATTTTCATTGAGTAAATAATTGGAAAACCAAAATAAAAGGGCAATTGTAATAGAACAAAATGAACATTTTCTTTATTATTCCTTTACATTAAAGGGCACTCGAAGTCGACATTCCAGTTCAAGAGCTCTTAAGTCGATATGGCAATGGTATATCTGAAAAAGAAGCAGAAGAGAGGTAAGATGTTAACAATCGAAACCTGAAAACAAAACCCACACAAGTCCATACTTTGGCCAAATTGAGTTAACAGGGCAAGATGGCTGACGTGCTCAATTGAGGTGATAGCAACAGTGAGGACGAAATAGCTGGTAAAAACGCAGAAATGAAGCTGTTCACAGAAGAAGAAAAAAAGACTGAGAGCAAAGGGTAAAGAATACACTAACTATATGTGATTCAAAAAACCACCCAAGTCCGGCATACACAATGACCCCCCCCCCCTCCAAGTCCCCGAAATGCTAATCGTCATACCTAATACAGTTTAACCCACTCATTTGCATGTAAAACTTATCCTATTTACCAGGGAATCTAACTGAAGGAATTTAAATGATTCACAGTTGTTTTTCTCAAAATCGCTTTCCATGGACTTGTTTGTTTGTTTGTTTTTGGGTGGGTTTTGTTTTCATCTTTTCAATTTGATTTCTGGGCAGTTTGCTATTTAATTACGGTAATAGTATCAGATCGGAGGCAAAGAGTTCCCATATCTGAAAATCCTGATGGTGTCAAAATCTGCCCATGAAATGTCTTGATATATCCACAAATGTCTCGGTTAGTAAAATCAATCGATCGAGTCCACTTATTTCTGGAATTTGTCCAGAAATTTTACTTTAATTAGCCAATTATATATACTTTAAACAGCTCGAAATCGGCAGGTATTGTTGGGCTTTTGTAATGGTAATAATTCTGGCTATAAAATATCCCGATCTGTCCACATCGATCGAGTCCACTTATTTCTAGAAATTATTTGTCCAGAAATTATACTTTAATTAGCCAATACTTTAAACAGCTCGAAATAGGCAGGTATTATTAGGCTTTTGTAATGGCAATAATTCTAGCTATAAAATATCCCGATCTGTCCACATAAGTCTTATTCAACAAAAGTGTAATAAATAACAAAATAAAATAATATATTTTTGTATCCAGGCGATTCCTTTATGGAGCCAACGAAATCTTTATTCGTGTACGCCCAATATTGGTGCTTCTGGTACAAGAGGTAAGTGTGAAAGGTATTCCAAAAAATATTTTCGACCAGCTTCAAGCGCCGCCACCGGCAGTAACCTCAGGAAAGGAGAAGAAGCAAGGTTGCCAGTCTGACGAAGTGCTGCCTAGCAGCATCACAAGTTTTAGGAGTGTTCATTTTATTTGGCCTATCTTCACCCACGCCTCACTACACACATATGATTGACGCCTACATTGAAGACTAGGAAGCCACATTTGCATAATGCTCACTTGACTGTGAAACAACTTGTTGCTAAGTTGCCAGTTCTGAAGTCATGCTTACTATGTGGTCAATAAAAACTTTTGTGATCAATAATTTATCCGGTACACTGAACTTGATAACAATAGAATGTGGAAAGATCAATATTGATTTTTACACTAGCAAACACACAAGATGTCCATAATATTGCTTTATTAACTTTTCACAGACCTCTATAGAGGCCCTGCATTCCTTTATCGATTGGCTCCAAACAAAGGATTTGAACCGGTGTCCTTCACCGTAGTTATGGCGGAGTGCAGTCCATTCAATCAAATGTTGTTATCAACCTATTCGATCGTAGTGCAGGGTTATATGAGCGAGACGAACTGTCACGGTAGATTGCAATCATGCTTTTGTTGAATGCATTTGAGTAGTCCGACATATTTACGGGATTATACGTCACATGCAAGGCCTCTATTGCTGCATGATAGTTTTGCTACCCTCAGTTATTTCCTTTCTTTGCACTTTTTCATATTATTTTTATTTTGATTAAAATAAATATATGAATAATGAAAATCTCATGAGTAAGAAAGCATTTTCTACATTTTTAATTTCTGCATTTATCACAGCTTACGTCAAATAATTATATGGGTAAAAACAAGGCCTATGATGTTTCAATGCACATAAATCGATAACTAGTTTTAAAATATAAAATTTAAAGTAGGCCTAATTAGAAATGTCTCATAAAATTCATGTAGGGTCATGGCCTACTAGTACTACATGTATACAGCAGCAACGTGTCTGTGAATAAACATTGACCTCAAAATTGTTACATGAGCATTGAAGCAATATAATCAATAGCCTACATGACCACTGTCAGGGGGGTGACACTAAATTCACGGCTTTTGTTTAGCCACGCAAACCTATGGCAAATTTTGTTGGCTTGCTCTCAACAAAGTGAGGCAAGGTATCGATCGGTTATGAATAATTCACATCAACTCTTACTCAGCCCATGTGATTGAGGTTACCACATAAAGGTGTCGTAAGTTTAGCGAATCGAACCTGCCTGGAACCTGTTGAAGATAGTAAAAAGCGCCCCCAAACAAGGTTAGACCGGGCGGAAGTGGGTCAACCACTATGATCCCATCAGGCCACAGTGATTTGTTTCTGCAAGAAAGTCTTTTAATTTGATAAGGGAATGTCTTGTTGATATAGTAATGTCGAAATTGAAACTAACTATCGATAATAGAAAGGAAATATACGACAAGCATAAGATATGAAATACAGTGAGTATTTGAAGTCAAAAAATCATTTGACACTTCACGTGACCTTCCAAAATGGCACCTGCGGCAATAGTTTTTGCCATGTGCTTCCTCCCTGTGGAAAAGTATCCCGAAAAATATCAATCTGCACTAATACACTTATTGGTGTAGCCTGCCAGTATGAATTATTGTTGAAAAGTAGAATAGCACCGTAATTTTGACATTTAATTGTATACCGCCACTAATAATCCAAAAATCCGATCTTTATTCATCACGTCTATTGGCTCATTTTCTTACATTGAACTATTATAGGCACTTCAACATCGATGATAACCAGCGTACACCACAAGACCCCAGAAAAAAAATCATAGGGTCACGTCAAGCCGTCTGTACACCTGTCTTTACACCACATTTCGCCAAAATACATTCTAGAAACGCTTGCTGTTAGAATACGAAAAATTTTAATGCTAATTTATTGCACATTCTAGGGAAGCGTGGTTACCTTTTTAAAATAACAGAGTGAGAGGGTTTTCAAGATAATATTTTTCCTGTCAAAACTGAAGCATCCTCTGTATAAAAGAAAATATGAATATTAACTGCACATCATATATAACGATTCGTGATACCCAATTGTGGCACATTTGATGTCGTTTAAGAAGCAGAGAATTTTATTTCAATTTTATATACGCCAAAATATTTTTTTTTTTGAGCAAGAATAAGGATAGAAAAAACGTTGAAAATCCTATGTGAATATTACATTAGACCCGGCAAAAGATTACTGTTTCGTTTTTATGGTAATCTAATCTTTTATTTCCTGAAAAAACATTTGGGGTCTAAAATGGAATTTTTATGTAATTGATAAAAACATCGAACGTGTATACAAGAAAATGGTAGGTTTTCCTCTATAGTATTTTACTGACCATGGAAATGTACTGAGACACAAGCACGTGTCAAAATCGATATAATGTATTGTCCATACAGACGCCCAGTTATCATGTTCATTATTGGATTTTTTTTGTATAAACACGCAGTTAACAATAATTGAGCGCTAATAATACACATAAATGTTTTTAGGCAAATAAAATCTGCCTTTGCTTGTCACGTGGTAGGCCTATGTTGAAGTTGCGATTATATCTTCCAATAAGTTTCAAATGAATTCCAAGAAGACAGGTAGCCGAGTGGTCTAAGGCGCTGGGTTCATAGTGTATCCCAAGCAGTCCGCCGCCGTGAGTTCGAACCCCGCCTCCGCCAAACTTTAATGAAGTAAAATTAAAATTAAAATTTTACTTTTAAAAAATTTCATATTGGGGAAATGTGACTGGCAGAATTTATGTATGGCGTGGAGTGGTGTGACCTGTCTTCAATCATATAATAGATTGAATACAATACCGTTCTTTAGAGACTAATCTTACAGGTGCAAGTGATTAGCATTTCTTTGACATCTATGGTTCAATGCATCGGTAGGTCCTACTGCATGAACGTGAGTGCGGGCGATATAGTCAAAATTGTATTCATCTATTGTTATGGTAGTTAATCCGATTTAAGTACGTCACTTCGCCAGCGTGCCTATAAACGTATTCTGTTAGGGAGTAGCCTACATTAAACAATTACAATTTCAAACTTTGTGATTGGCAATAGGCCCCTACCGGTAGACCTACATTAAAAAGTATGCATGGGTGGTGACACCCAGGAGCGATTATAGTATTTGTTTCCTAGCTACATCATATTTTGATTGTTTCCGTTTGCCATAATTTAACACAGAATAAAAGCAAAACTCACTGAAAAATAACATTTGCTGAAAAATCAACTAAATTTAGGGAGTGTTCAGAAATACTTTGTTGGGGTGACAATATATTTTTTCGTGCTACAAATTGTTTAACCCCCCATCCCCTCTTCGTGAACCAAAAACTTTGTTGACCCCCGGTCTCACAAGTTAATGGACCTAAAACTGTTATGACCCCCACCCTCATATTTTAATATTTAAAAGTACAAAATTATTTTGCCCCCCCCAACCTGTACCATTGTACATCAAACGATAGAGGACATAATATTATTAAATACTACTAAAACTTGTATTCATGTCAGTGTTGTGAGTCGGTAAATTACCGGTTAATTTACATGGTAATTTAGTAAAATAGGGTAATTTTTTAAAATTAAAACTTCAAATAATATTGTTTTTGTTAAAATGTACGTTCGGCACATAGGCCTACGCGTCATGGCCTACTCTGCCTGGCAAAGCTAGTCTGGTCGGAATGTGCTTAATAATTATGTTTCGTTCGGTAGCCGATACAAACGGAAACTACTCTGTCCCTTCATCAAACGTCTATTATATTAACGCCCTCTGGCCAGGTCAGACCATCATTTTAATAACAATATGCTATTAACATATGAATTGGACACATGCAAATTACGAAGTGTCACATCCTGATTTAATAATCCTTGCCACTGTGTGTGTTGTGCATGAATATGCAGAGAAGATGTAATTCGCCAGCGAAGTGATTACGTAACTCCCTGGTAACTGGATCACGCACCTTTTGAAATTGATAGTATGCTATCGACTCGACTCGACTTTGTGTTACGATCATTTCGATCGTGGTGTAGAAATCAAAAGCGTGATCCAGTTGACAAGGTGATAATCGGATTACACGTAACACTTCGCTGGCGAATAAAGAGGAGAGTCAACGGAATTATATACTTGAGATAATCCCGTAGGTAATCCGGGAGGTAATCCTGTCGTATCTATTCATAGTCCTTTATTCTCAAGTAGTTAGACATCCACCTGAAATATCCTATGATGTTATGTGTGTGATCGCCCATGGTTGACCGATTTTCATTTCATAATTGGAAATATTTCCAATGTTTCTATAGAGAATTTGTTGAAAATTATGAAACGCGTGTGTTAAGGACCTGCTGCTTGGATGGGATACCACATGTGGATAATACAAGAAAGAAATCGAGTGTTGTAAAATATCCCACCAAATCCGCCCTTTTTTGTAAATATATAAATTTCTAATGAAGACATTTTAGGATTTTTTACAGAGGTGATGATTGTTGATTATTTCCATTTTATTTTTTTAAATGTATGTTCCTGTCAATTCCTGCAAACCTAGTAAAGATATTCTGATAATTGAAAACATTCTCTATCATAAATAATAGAGGCTGAAAGTGGCAACTAGCAGCAAAAATTATAATTTGCCATGGAACTTCAGTCATATTTTATCTGAAATCTGACTAGATGACAGGGTCTGCGTGCATGGTATGCATGGCATGACGACAAGCACGCACTGACCTATCCCTAAAATCAGTTAGCTGCAACTTGTGTATCACACCCATCCCAGGTTCAAACCCCATTGTGGTATTCTATTGTATAAGCGGCTAAATAGGGTGATCATCATTTACTTTGAATGAGCCGTCTCACACATATTTTGTTTGAGGATAGCTGGATCAACCTCCTCTTTATTACATATTCTCTGGTACATATGTACATGCTACACAAGTCAATCCATAAATCAATCAACACAATTTAACACAGCATTTAGTCAACACCTACCTCTGACAATGTTTGACACTAACTTTTTACGCTTATTTCGTGCTAAAATCAGTTAATAACAGAAAACAAAAGTACAACTAACTTGTATTTGTCATAGTTTTGCTTTCTGCAAGCATGTAGCTTGATAATCATGATAATGAAGTACGCTTAAAACTATTAACTGTACACAATCATACGTTGCTATGCAAAACTGGTTCATCATGGTGTCGATAAGACTTTCGAAATGAAATGATTTCAGAAAAACTGCTGCACCCATTTTCACAAACATGGTATCATTCTGCTCTTGAATAATCATAGAAACTCCATGAATATAAGTTGACTTAATATTTCAAATCAAAATGGAGAAATAATAAGTTTATTTTCATGTTATTTGCCACATGAAACTTCAACATCCTCCTACTCAGCACCAAGGGGGTGACACTAAATTCACGGTTGTTCTATTAGCAACGCAAAATCTATGAAAAATTCAGCTGGTTTACTAGCTAGAAAGTGAGGCCAGTTATCGATCCGTTATAGCTCGTTATGAATAATTCATGTTCGACCCCTTGGATCATGTTAATTGAGTTTGGCAAATAACAACGTTGTTAGTTTTGCGAACTTTGCCTGTTCAATGAGAGTATAGCACGCCCCCAATACATCTGGGCACAAACCAGGCGAAAACGATCCAGTTTAATGAAATGGCGGACGGGTATTCCCATCAGGTACCAGTGATATGTTTTTTCAAAGAAAGTCTACTAATTTCATATGAAATGACATTTTGCAATAGCAAAGTCAAAATTAGGACTTGCTGTCAATAATATGAAGGAAATATGTGACAGAGGCAAGGTGGGAAATTCAAGTAGTATTTAAGTTATAATAACATTTGATACCCGACCTGACCTTCCATCATGGCGCCATGATTCGTCTTATGTATTTCTATTATGCTCTCTAGTAAAATAAAATACCAATCTGCACTGAGCAGACAATGTTACTTGGCTCCCAGCATGAATTATTGATTTTATACGGAGGTAAAGAAATGCACCGTGTATGTGCATGATGTGCAAGCATACTCCAAATATTTACGGTAAATCTGAATAGTGGTCACATGTACTATATGTTGACATATCATGTGTTCGGGAAATCACGTGGCAACATTTTAAGATTTCAGGCTTGTTTACTAGTTAATTGCCATTTGTACTCTTTATTATTTATCTTTGTTAGTTAACATATATTTTAAATGCTGATAAATCGTGGCTGCCCATGATATCTGTTAAATTCAATGTTTTATGAATATAATTCTACCACGCAGAGGGGGTCACGCAGCAGAATTTCACATCACCTGACTTAGCTAGATTTCGAAGCTCTGCTCTTCAAATTCATGTAACTTTCAAAGTTTATACATTTAATATATTTAATATGATACTAATTTTTTGTTATAACCAACTGGTACACGAAATATACTAGCTTATTACCTATACAGAAAGGTGATTATCAGCCTTCACTCAGCAAATTGACATGCCTGGCATATGCAGCCATTCTCCGTCTGGATTACATGACTGTCGCCCTCAATACGTCTGGGCACAAATTTAAATAACAATACGCTATTTACATATCAATGCGGCCTCATGCTAATTAAAGCTGCCCCATCCAGGAGTTCATCTATGTCAGCACTCCAGTACATCAGCGTCACCAAAACTGTTCAGGAAGCTACAATCAAGGAAAAAAGTCCTTGGAACGCTTGGCACACTCTGTCGAAATTCCGTGCAGAATTTCTTATGTTCATGGAAATGACCTATATTGTGTTTGGGAAGAAACATGACATCTACAACAATGATTTACCCTACCCCTCTCCCCATCAAGCAATGTTGGAACACATTGTGGAACCGCTGAAGACATTGGCAGTTCTCAACATTGCACGGGGGGAGAGGGGTGACAGTTTTCCGTTATTTACACGCAAGCGTTCCAAGACTTTTTCCTTGATTGTCTCTACCGAATGCAAAATATTTCATCTAAATTTCGTTTTTGTCTCATAACTCAAAAACGGAATGTCGTATGAGCTTCAAATTGCACACGATTTGAGAGTTGATCATATGCTTTGTAATCATAATAAAATTGTTAATAAAGAATTTGGTTTATTTAGGAGTGGTCATTGGAAACACCCCTATGCTAAATTACTCACGTTTCTTAATCATGGCTCTAAAATGCTCTAAAATGTCGTTTTTGTCCATAACTCAAAAACAAAATGTTGTATGAGTTTCATATTGCACCAGATTTGAGAGTAGATAATATCCTTTTGAATCATAATAAAATTTTGATAAAATTGTTGGGTTATTCAGGGAGTGGTCACTGAAAACACCTCCTATGCTAAATTACACAAGTTTCGTAATTATGCCCTCTACTGTAGTCAAATTTCGTTTCTGTCTCGTAACTCAAAAACACTACAAATACATTTATTTACAATATCACAATGTTTTGCAGCATGTTTCCAAAATATTTTCAATGTTATTAAAACTTCAAACATTTTGTACCCTTTATGATATAACCCAACATGTAAATGTTTTGTCTAAAACTTGTGTTTGCTGAGTATAGGCATATATAAATGTTTTCTGGAAAACTTGTGTATGCTGAGTATAGGCATATCCGAGCGAATCACAAAGATCATGATGTAACAATTTGAAACAACTCATTTCTGAATATTATTTCTATTAAGACACGCTTTTGCGATGAGAAAAACAAGAAAAAAAAACACACAATTGAATATACTTTTTAAAAAAAGACCACCACTGGGACTCGAACCATTCACATCGGTCAATAGTCAAAAGGTTATCAGTCTGAGGACTAATCCGCTACGCCACGCTGCCATTTCGCAATCGAAGTAACAAGTTTTGTTCTTTTATAGTAATCAGGTATCGGGGAAAGTGTAAACTTGTATAGAGTGCTTGCACGAAAGGTCATGAGTTCAAATCATCCTCCAGACACGCTCCATAAGATATGCTAATGCATGGAGTACAAAGAATTACTTTGATCAAAACCAGTTAAACAGGTGATTGGTATTGTACTCCGTGCATTTGCATGTCCTCTGGAGCGTGTCTTTAGGATGGTTTGAACTTTGTGATCTTCCATGCAAGCACCCTATAGTAGAAACCTCAAAATGTATCAGTTTACCATAATGACAAAATGGTCCAAAATCGATATTTTATGTTTTTAGGCCGCATCTCACGAAGCGTCACGTTCGTTTACATTTGCTATACCAATTGAAAATGTTTTATTGCAACAGGAATGATATAAAATTTGTTAACAGTTAAGTTTACCAATTTGAATTGAAATAAATACGCATTTCTGAATATTATTTATATTAAAATACGCTTTTGCGATGAGAAAAAAAAACAAGAAAAGAAAAAAGAAAACAACAATTGAATATACTTTTAAAAAGACCACCATTGGGACTCGAACCACATCGGTCAATAGTCAAAAGGTTATCAGTCTGAGGACTAATCCGCTACGCCACGCTGCCATTTCGCAATCGAAGTAACCAGTTGTGTTCTTTTATAGTAGTCAGGTATCGTGGAAAGTGTAAACTTGTATATTAGAAATGGCAAAGTGTATCAGTTTACCATGAATTGAAAGAAATACATATATATTTATTTCAATTCAAAATGGTAAAGTGTTAACAAATTTTATAAGAGATCAAGGTGTCATTCTTTGCATTAAAACATTCTCAATTGGTATAGCAATGTAAACGAACGTGAATGTTTGAGATGCGGCCTCAAAACATAAAATGTCGATTTTGACCATTTTGTCATTATGGTAAACTGATACACTTTGCCATTTGAATTACTATACAAGTTTACACTTTCCCCGATACCTGACTACTATAAAAGAACAAAACTTGTTACTTCGTTTGTGCAATGGCAGCGTGGCGTAGCGGATTAGTCCTCCGACTGTTAACCATTTGGCTATTGACTGATGTGCATGGTTCGAGTCCCAATGGTGGTCTATATTTTTTCTTTAAGTGTATTAAATTGTTGTTGTTTTTTTCTTTTCTTTTTTTCTCATCGCAAAAGCGTATTTTGTTATAAATACTATTCAGAAAAGCGTTGTTTCAAATTGTTACATCATAATCTTTCTGATTCGCTCGGATGTGCCTATACTCAGTAAAGTTTTAGAGAAAACATAAATTTTACACGTTAGGTTATATCATAAAGGGTACATAACGTTTTAATAACATTAAAAAACCCATTTTGGAAACATGCTGCAAAACATTGTGATATTGTACGAAAAATGCATTTGTAGTGTTTTTGAGTTATGAGACAAAAACGAAAATTGACTCAGTATCATACAGAAGAGGGCCATAATTACAAAACTTGTGTCATTTAGCATAGGAGGTGTTGTCAGTGACCAATCCCTAAATAACTCAACATTTTTATCAACAATTTTATTATGATTCAAAAGGATATTATCTACTCTCTAATCGTGTGCAATATGAAGCTCATACAACGTTCTGTTTTTGAGTTATGGACAAAATCGACATTTTAGAGCAGTTTAGAGCCATAATTATGAAAAGTGTGTAATTTAGCATATGGGGTGTTTTCAGAGACCACTCCCTAAATAAACCAAATTCTTTATCAACAATTTTATTATGATTGCAAAGCATATAATCCCTCTCAAATCGTGTACAATATGAAGCTCATACAACATTCTGTTTTTGAGTTATGGACAAAAACGACATTTTAGAGCAGTTTAGAGCCATAATTATGAAACGTGTGTAATTTAGCATATGGGGTGTTTTCGGTGACCACTCCCTAAGTAAACCAAATTCGTTATCAACAATTTTATTATAATTGCAAAGTATATAACCCACTCTCAAATCGTGTGAAATTTGAAGCTCATACGACATTCCGTTTTTGAGTTATGAGACAAAAACGAAATTTAGATGAAATATTTTGCATTCGGTAGAGACAATCAAGGAAAAAAGTCCTTGGAACGCTTGGCACACTCTGTCGAAATTCCGTGCAGAATTTCTTATGTTCATGGAAATGACCTATATTGTGTTTGGGAAGAAACATGACATCTACAACAATGATTTACCTTCCCTCTCCCCATCAAGCAATGTTGGAACACATTGGGGAACCGCTGAAGACATTGGCAGTTCTCAACATTGCACGGGGAGAGGGGGTGACAGTTTTCCGTTATTTACACGCAAGCGTTCCAAGACTTTTTTTCCTTGATTGTCTCTACCGAATGAAAAATATTTCATCTAAATTTCGTTTTTGTCTCATAACTCAAAAACGGAATGTCGTATGAGCTTCAAATTGCACACGATTTGAGAGTTGATCATATGCTTTGTAATCATAATAAAATTGTTAATAAAGAATTTGGTTTATTTAGGGAGTGGTCATTGGAAACACCCCCTATGCTAAATTACTCACGTTTCTTAATCATGGCTCTAAAATGCTCTAAAATGTCGTTTTTGTCCATAACTCAAAAACAAAATGTTGTATGAGTTTCATATTGCACCAGATTTGAGAGTAGATAATATCCTTTTGAATCATAATAAAATTTTTGATAAAATTGTTGGGTTATTCAGGGAGTGGTCACTGAAAACACCTCCTATGCTAAATTACACAAGTTTCGTAATTATGCCCTCTACTGTAGTCAAATTTCGTTTCTGTCTCGTAACTCAAAAACACTACAAATACATTTATTTACAATATCACAATGTTTTGCAGCATGTTTCCAAAATATTTTCAATGTTATTAAAACTTCAAACATTTTGTACCCTTTATGATATAACCCAACATGTAAATGTTTTGTCTAAAACTTGTGTTTGCTGAGTATAGGCATATATAAATGTTTTCTGGAAAACTTGTGTATGCTGAGTATAGGCATATCCGAGCGAATCACAAAGATCATGATGTAACAATTTGAAACAACTCATTTCTGAATATTATTTCTATTAAGACACGCTTTTGCGATGAGAAAAACAAGAAAAAAAACACACAATTGAATATACTTTTTAAAAAAAGACCACCACTGGGACTCGAACCATTCACATCGGTCAATAGTCAAAAGGTTATCAGTCTGAGGACTAATCCGCTACGCCACGCTGCCATTTCGCAATCGAAGTAACAAGTTTTGTTCTTTTATAGTAATCAGGTATCGGGAAAGTGTAAACTTGTATAGAGTGCTTGCACGAAAGGTCATGAGTTCAAATCATCTCCAGACACGCTCCATAAGATATGCTAATGCATGGAGTACAAAGAATTACTTTGATCAAAACCAGTTAAACAGGTGATTGGTATTGTACTCCGTGCATTTGCATGTCCTCTGGAGCGTGTCTTTAGGATGGTTTGAACTTTGTGATCTTCCATGCAAGCACCCTATAGTAGAAACCTCAAAATGTATCAGTTTACCATAATGACAAAATGGTCCAAAATCGATATTTTATGTTTTTAGGCCGCATCTCACGAAGCGTCACGTTCGTTTACATTTGCTATACCAATTGAAAATGTTTTATTGCAACAGGAATGATATAAAATTTGTTAACAGTTAAGTTTACCAATTTGAATTGAAATAAATACGCATTTCTGAATATTATTTATATTAAAATACGCTTTTGCGATGAGAAAAAAAAAAAAAGAAAAAAGAAAACAACAATTGAATATACTTTTAAAAAAGACCACCATTGGGACTCGAACCACATCGGTCAATAGTCAAAAGGTTATCAGTCTGAGGACTAATCCGCTACGCCACGCTGCCATTTCGCAATCGAAGTAACCAGTTGTGTTCTTTTATAGTAGTCAGGTATCGTGGAAAGTGTAAACTTTATATTAGAAATGGCAAAGTGTATCAGTTTACCATAATGACAAAATGGTCCAAAATCGACATTTTATGTTTTTGAGGCCGTTAATCAAAGGTGAGTCTCATGAAGCTTCACGTTCGTTTACATTTTATACCAATTGAGAATGTTTTAATGCAAAACTTCATATATGAAACGTTGTTTACATTTGAATTATACCAATTGAGAATGTTTTAACAAAAGAATGACGCGTCATTGATTTCAAAACATAAAATGTCGATTTTGGACCATTTTGTCATTATGGTAAACTGATACACTTTGCCATTTCTACTATACAAGTTTACATTTCTGATACCTGACTACTATAAAAGAACAAAACTTGTTACTTCGTTTGTGCAATGGCAGCGTGGCGTAGCGGATTAGTCCTCCGACTGTTAACCATTTGGCTATTGACTGATGTGCATGGTTCGAGTCCCAATGGTGGTCTATATTTTTTCTTTAAGTGTATTAAATTGTTGTTGTTTTTTTTTTTTTTTTTTTTTCATCGCAAAAGCGTATTTTGTTATAAATACTATTCAGAAAAGCGTTGTTTCAAATTGTTACATCATAATCTTTCTGATTCGCTCGGATGTGCCTATACTCAGTAAAGTTTTAGAGAAAACATAAATTTTACACGTTAGGTTATATCATAAAGGGTACATAACGTTTTAATAAAATTAAAAAAACCATTTTGGAAACATGCTGCAAAACATTGTGATATTGTACGAAAAATGCATTTGTAGTGTTTTTGAGTTATGAGACAAAAACGAAAATTGACTCAGTATCATACAGAAGAGGGCCATAATTACAAAACTTGTGTCATTTAGCATAGGAGGTGTTGTCAGTGACCAATCCCTAAATAACTCAACATTTTTATCAACAATTTTATTATGATTCAAAAGGATATTATCTACTCTCTAATCGTGTGCAATATGAAGCTCATACAACGTTCTGTTTTTGAGTTATGGACAAAATCGACATTTTAGAGCAGTTTAGAGCCATAATTATGAAAAGTGTGTAATTTAGCATATGGGGTGTTTTCAGAGACCACTCCCTAAATAAACCAAATTCTTTATCAACAATTTTATTATGATTGCAAAGCATATAATCCCCTCTCAAATCGTGTACAATATGAAGCTCATACAACATTCTGTTTTTGAGTTATGGACAAAAACGACATTTTAGAGCAGTTTAGAGCCATAATTATGAAACGTGTGTAATTTAGCATATGGGGTGTTTTCGGTGACCACTCCCTAAGTAAACCAAATTCGTTATCAACAATTTTATTATAATTGCAAAGTATATAACCCACTCTCAAATCGTGTGAAATTTGAAGTTCATACGACATTCCGTTTTTTTTTTATTTTTCAAAAACGAAATTTAGATGAAATATTTTGCATTCGGTAGAGACAATCAAGGAAAAAAGTCCTTGGAACGCTTGGCACACTCTGTCGAAATTCCGTGCAGAATTTCTTATGTTCATGGAAATGACCTATATTGTGTTTGGGAAGAAACATGACATCTACAACAATGATTTACCCTTCCCTCTCCCCATCAAGCAATGTTGGAACACATTGGGGAACCGCTGAAGACATTGGCAGTTCTCAACATTGCCCGGGGGAGAGGGGGTGCCAGTTTTCCGTTATTTACACGCAAGCGTTCCAAGACTTTTTTCCTTGATTGTCTCTACCGAATGCAAAATATTTCATCTAAATTTCGTTTTTGTCTCATAACTCAAAAACGGAATGTCGTATGAGCTTCAAATTGCACACGATTTGAGAGTTGATCATATGCTTTGTAATCATAATAAAATTGTTAATAAAGAATTTGGTTTATTTAGGGAGTGGTCATTGGAAACACCCCCTATGCTAAATTACTCACGTTTCTTAATCATGGCTCTAAAATGCTCTAAAATGTCGTTTTTGTCCATAACTCAAAAACAAAATGTTGTATGAGTTTCATATTGCACCAGATTTGAGAGTAGATAATATCCTTTTGAATCATAATAAAATTTTTGATAAAATTGTTGGGTTATTCAGGGAGTGGTCACTGAAAACACCTCCTATGCTAAATTACACAAGTTTCGTAATTATGCCCTCTACTGTAGTCAAATTTCGTTTCTGTCTCGTAACTCAAAAACACTACAAATACATTTATTTACAATATCACAATGTTTTGCAGCATGTTTCCAAAATATTTTCAATGTTATTAAAACTTCAAACATTTTGTACCCTTTATGATATAACCCAACATGTAAATGTTTTGTCTAAAACTTGTGTTTGCTGAGTATAGGCATATATAAATGTTTTCTGGAAAACTTGTGTATGCTGAGTATAGGCATATCCGAGCGAATCACAAAGATCATGATGTAACAATTTGAAACAACTCATTTCTGAATATTATTTCTATTAAGACACGCTTTTGCGATGAGAAAAACAAGAAAAAAAACACACAATTGAATATACTTTTAAAAAAAAAGACCACCACTGGGACTCGAACCATTCACATCGGTCAATAGTCAAAAGGTTATCAGTCTGAGGACTAATCCGCTACGCCACGCTGCCATTTCGCAATCGAAGTAACAAGTTTTGTTCTTTTATAGTAATCAGGTATCGGGGAAAGTGTAAACTTGTATAGAGTGCTTGCACGAAAGGTCATGAGTTCAAATCATCCTCCAGACACGCTCCATAAGATATGCTAATGCATGGAGTACAAAGAATTACTTTGATCAAAACCAGTTAAACAGGTGATTGGTATTGTACTCCGTGCATTTGCATGTCCTCTGGAGCGTGTCTTTAGGATGGTTTGAACTTTGTGATCTTCCATGCAAGCACCCTATAGTAGAAACCTCAAAATGTATCAGTTTACCATAATGACAAAATGGTCCAAAATCGATATTTTATGTTTTTAGGCCGCATCTCACGAAGCGTCACGTTCGTTTACATTTGCTATACCAATTGAAAATGTTTTATTGCAACAGGAATGATATAAAATTTGTTAACAGTTAAGTTTACCAATTTGAATTGAAATAAATACGCATTCTCATTTCTGAATATTATTTATATTAAAATACGCTTTTGCGATGAAAAAAAAACAAGAAAAAAAAGAAAACAACAATTGAATATACTTTAAAAAAAGACCACCAACGGGACTCGAACCACATCGGTCAATAGTCAAAAGGTTATCAGTCGGAGGACTAATCCGCTACGCCACGCTGCCATTTCGCAAAGAAGTAACCAGTTATGTTTATTTCAATTCAAATGGTGGAAAGTGTAACAAACTTTATATAAGAGATCAAAGGTGTCATTCAGTTTGCATAAAAAAATTCTCAATTGGTATTTTATGTTTTTGAACGTGACGCGTCATGAGATGCGGCGTTCAAAACATATAAATGTCGATTTGAACCATTTTGTCATTATGGAATGATACACTTTGATTTCATATATACAATTTGTTTACACTTTCCCGATTTGACTACTATAAAAGAAATAAACTTATACTTCGTTTGTGCAATGGCAGCGTGGCGTAGCGGATTAGTCCTCCGACTGTTAACCATTTGGCTATTGACTGATGTGCATGGTTCGAGTCCCAATGGTGGTCTATATTTTTCTTTAAGTGTATTAAATTGTTGTTGTTTTTTTTTTCTTTTATTTTTTCCATCGCAAAAGCGTATTTTGTTATAAATACTATTCAGAAAAGCGTTGTTTCAAATTGTTACATCATAATCTTTCTGATTCGCTCGGATGTGCCTATACTCAGTAAAGTTTTAGAGAAAACATAAATTTTACACGTTAGGTTATATCATAAAGGGTACATAACGTTTTAATAACATTAAAAAAACCATTTTGGAAACATGCTGCAAAACATTGTGATATTGTACGAAAAATGCATTTGTAGTGTTTTTGAGTTATGAGACAAAAACGAAAATTGACTCAGTATCATACAGAAGAGGGCCATAATTACAAAACTTGTGTCATTTAGCATAGGAGGTGTTGTCAGTGACCAATCCCTAAATAACTCAACATTTTTATCAACAATTTTATTATGATTCAAAAGGATATTATCTACTCTCTAATCGTGTGCAATATGAAGCTCATACAACGTTCTGTTTTTGAGTTATGGACAAAATCGACATTTTAGAGCAGTTTAGAGCCATAATTATGAAAAGTGTGTAATTTAGCATATGGGGTGTTTTCAGAGACCACTCCCTAAATAAACCAAATTCTTTATCAACAATTTTATTATGATTGCAAAGCATATAATCCCCTCTCAAATCGTGTACAATATGAAGCTCATACAACATTCTGTTTTTGAGTTATGGACAAAAACGACATTTTAGAGCAGTTTAGAGCCATAATTATGAAACGTGTGTAATTTAGCATATGGGGTGTTTTCGGTGACCACTCCCTAAGTAAACCAAATTCGTTATCAACAATTTTATTATAATTGCAAAGTATATAACCCACTCTCAAATCGTGTGAAATTTGAAGCTCATACGACATTCCGTTTTTGAGTTATGAGACAAAAACGAAATTTAGATGAAATATTTTGCATTCGGTAGAGACAATCAAGGAAAAAAGTCCTTGGAACGCTTGGCACACTCTGTCGAAATTCCGTGCAGAATTTCTTATGTTCATGGAAATGACCTATATTGTGTTTGGGAAGAAACATGACATCTACAACAATGATTTACCCTTCCCTCTCCCCATCAAGCAATGTTGGAACACATTGGGGAACCGCTGAAGACATTGGCAGTTCTCAACATTGCACGGGGGAGAGGGGGTGACAGTTTTCCGTTATTTACACGCAAGCGTTCCAAGACTTTTTTCCTTGATTGTAGATCAGAGTTCACATGAACCAAACATGCCATCAAACAAACTTTCCCATTCGCTAATTCTCTTAAACAATATCATTAATGAATATATCCAAATTGCCAATATCAAACTTTCTACTATGCGTTCAACATAGGGACATTTAGTGGGCGGGGCCTAAAATTGGGCCCATTGAATGTCAATTTGGGTTGCTGTAAATTGATTTTCCTCACAGTATTACTATAGAACCTAATGAAGCCAATATATTAAGTGGTACCACCTTTCTCTGTGTGGTGGCGCTCTAACATGGTTCTAATAATGAGCAAAATTATTTGTTTGTTAAATTTGTGGCATGAAACTGTTACAAGGTATGTCACCAAAAATGGATTTTATAGTATGAATTCCCATCAAATAGAGTTCATTTGTGGATTCTCAAAGGCGAGGATCGTTCAATGCTGCCAGTAAAATTGTTGGAACACAGAGTAATGTAATTAAAGTTTTTAAGAATACGAATAAATGCATTGTTTTTAGCCGCTGTCCTGCATCTATCGTCTCATATAACACGGGCGACATCATTATTTTTGCTGAACAACTAAATAATTTAAAATACATTGGCTCGTGATTACTGGTCTAGCTGTAGTGTTTTCGAGATTGGCTACTTTATTTTATTTTGGATATAATTTTACCATACAATACGTTGAAAAATGTTGCAAGGAGGTCAAAATGAATCTGTTTATTGCATTTACCTTTTTAAATAATATGTTTGGAACTTGTTTTTATGTATTTTACAGGTATTGAATCCATTCTATATCTTCCAAATCTTCAGTGTAACTGTTTGGATAGCTGATGAATATTACTATTACTCGGGATGCATTATACTCATGTCTGCTATCTCCATTGCGATATCTTTGTACACAACAAGAACGGTATTTTGCTCTGTATTTGTCTGTTAGTATGTGTGTTGGTGGGGTGTTTGGTGGGTCGATCGTGGTCAGTGAATGTGTGAGTTTGATCTGCGATGTGGTGTGTGGTGGGTGGGCGAAGATGTGCTCTTACAATACTTCAGTATTATTCCGTTCGTACGGAATCTACTCGCACCACAGTTTATGTATCTGTTTGTTTCTGTGTTTCTTCATGAAAGACATGCAGTATTCAATACCCAGACTCAATGTGGGATAGGCTTTTGCGACGGGAGTTCTTAACAATTAATAAGTTTTAGCGGATTTAGAACTGTCATGCTTTCGTCATGCATCTTCCGACAAAGTACCTAAGTATGAGACATATCGGCCGCCCCTTGTCTACTGATGGCTCTGAAAAGAGCCGTTCACTGAAGACTGTCCTTTGTGAACAGTGGACAAGCCGACCTCGCCTATCTGCTAATGTTAAAGATTGTGGTGGCTCTGAAAAGAGCCGTTCACTTAAGACTGCCCCTTGTTAACAGAGAACAGGGAAACTTCGCCTATCTGCTGATGCAACTGCAGAGAGTTTGCAATAAAGTAGTTTGCCCTGTACCTCATTGTGTGATTATAAAATAAATAGACTGCCCCTTGCCTATGAGGTCAGTGTAATCATACAGACTGATGTCAGATGATCAGATGATAAACCTAAATAGGCGAAAACCAGTCCCGCTTTGAATCTTTCAAGCGCTTTGAATCCTTCAAGATCTGGAAAAGGGCGCTATATAAATCCTTGACCCCGGTGTGTCAGCAGCATTTATAAAGCGAATATAAACTATTCATCCCATTTTTTATGTTACAGCAAAATGTCACCTTACGAGCAATGGTTGAATCGCACACCACAGTACAGGTTCAACGACTTAACACAGGTAGAAAACTGAAGACATTCATGGCTTGCCGGAGTAGTTCTTCTGGGGTGAATCAAACCTGCCTGGTTATCAAATTAATTAGTGACAAGCTTATCTCCTTATCAGAGATTTGTCACTGATTAATTTGGTAACAAGGCAGGTTTGATTCACCCACAGAAGAACTGAATTCTGGCGAGGCTTCTTAAATCTTGAAGTACGGTAATATCTACAATCTGATAGGTCTAGGTGTATGCTGGGATCAATTGCAAATCTAAATATTTATAGCAAATTTTTCTTTCCAGGATTTCAACCAGAGACCTCTGTAACTCATCTCCCTGTTTTAATCTTAGTCAAAACTGATATATGCCTTATTTGACCAGCTGTAAGGGGGACATAATTTACTTCATTTACAATCCTTAATCACAAACCTAGTCAAGATACGGTGGCGTGGGATGACACTGTCTGAGGCTACAGATGGATCTAGTCATGAAAATTCTTCCAAAGATTTTTGATATATACGTGAATGATTCGCTTGGAAAGCTTTTCTATAAAACACAAAAACTATGATTCCTGTGTGAATATTTTAGGGAATTAAAATGGTAAAGATATGTTTTACAAGATTAATACGTACTACATGACTCTATATGAACCATCTAATCGTATGCCAACGCACCCCAGTACACCCTCGAATGTTCATCGTGATTATAGTATATCGAGGTCTTAGAACCAGAATCATACATGTCCACAGTCACATGTTACTCATTTCGGCAACAAATGAACGGTTAATTCTGCTCTCCATAATAAATGTAAGTGACTTTGGGGTATATGCATGGTCACTTGCGTTGGGTTGAAACAGTTGCTTATACCCCAGAATCACTTGCATTTATTTTGGAGGGCAGAATTAATCATCCATTGGTTGCCGAGATAAGTAACATGGGTTTGTGGACATAGATTGATCTGGTTCTAAGCCATCGATACCACAGCTTAGAGTGGAATGTTTTATTTGAAGATAATTAAACAAATTATATGCAGTGTTGAACAGTCATATTTTATCACGGTTTTATCGACTAAAATGACTATTTCCGAAAAAAAGGCAAAAATGTGGATGCGGTTTGATGTAGTTAACCAGCAGGGTTCATCAAATAACACGTAATTTGTTAATGCACACAGACACACAGATTGACTTACCTGAGCAAAGGCTAGTTCCCGGTGACGTCATTCATATTCCTACGCACGGTGGTATGATGACTTGTGATGCGGTACTCATTAGCGGTAATTGTATTGTCAACGAGGGTATGCTAACAGGTAAGATAAATAGTACTATAGAGTACATACGCCTGAAAGAATAAGTCATATTTCACTGGGTCTTTTTTCAACAAATCGATATAAATAACTCATTTAATCAAATTGAAGTGTGTCAGCAGCATACGGTACCTAATTGTAATATCTTTCGATATTTGACAATTGAATGTCTCGGGCAAAGGAAGCTTCTTAAGAACTACATGACTGCACAAGATTATCTTACAGAACTCGTTCACCCATATGGGCCACACACTACCTCTGGCTATATAGATAGTTATGCAAACCTGTTTTATGGTCAACTCAGTGACATTGATACTCATAGAACACCTCATATGGGACTGAAGTAGTGAAATGAAAATGTAACATTTGTTTAAGGCATTGATAACGTAATGGCGCAATTAGCTGAAATAGTGCAACCGTCTCAATATAATATAAAAGTTTTGTTTCCTTTTCAAAGTAAAAAAGACCATTTGAAATTCTATAGTATATCTTCAATGGCAAATACGCGGCATGCCCTAAAACATTTCTAAATACCCATCAATTTTGCGAGTGTATTAAACATGAACGACATGGTAATATAGACCGTTCTAATAAAACGGTTACACTTTGTGTAGACTTTGTAGAGGTTTCCACCTCAAAACATAATGGAGATAAGTGAAGGCATATTTTATTTGATAACACAGGTGAGAGTGTCCCAGTAACAAAGACCTCCTTATCATCAGCGGGCTCATCGGGTGATGCTAATGAACTGTATTCCAGTGATACACACAAACGTAACACATTGTTCTGTGGAACTCAAGTCCTGCAGACTAGACCAGACGGTAGTCAACCAGTAAAAGCCATCGTTGTACAAACAGGTATATGCATCAACTTGGACAGTATTACGTTTACGAATTGTCTCAAATCTGGGCATTATAAGTCGGCCAATACCGTCAGCGTCGTTTATGCATAATGTAGGCATATTTTAACATACCAAGAATATCAAATGTAATTTAATATGTTTTGAAAAATTATATGGTTTGATAAGATTATCTTTTCTTATTCGCTGTTTGTCATGAACTTAACTACTAAATTAGGACATATTACAGCTTGGCATATTGATTAGCTCTAAATACCGAAACGATCTAAATGATCAATGGAGATTACCGGAACAAGACCCGGTGGCTCTGAAAAGAGCCATTCGAAAGTTTTGAAACCATACGAAAAATTCATAGAGAAGTGTATAGTGTCTGTATTGGAATTGCTATTATTATTTCTAAATTTATTTTACCAGGTTTTGCAACAACGAAAGGAAGTCTTGTTCGTTCGATTCTCTTTCCCAAACCAATGGAGATTAAACTTCACCGTGATGCTTTACGGTTTGTCGGCTGTTTGGCATTCCTAGGTAAGTATATCTCTCAGTAGTTCGGGTACCGTAAAAAAACGATAATAAACATATCGTCGTCCGTATTCCATAGTGGCGTATAGTGGGGCGCCGCGAATAAACAACTTTTCGAGAAAATCGGGTTTGAAGAAATGCCAATTTAAAATCGAGTTGTGTAAATCAGACATTCATTATATTTTGTAAATGATGTGAAATTTCCGTAGTAAACTAAATAGATTTTATTGTTATATATTTTTCAAAAGAAATAAATACATACTATTGCTGGCAAACTGACAATAAAACTATACGTCACTATGGAAAACGAACAAAACGCAATACCCTAACCTTACGTTAACCGTACGCCACCTCGGTCGCCGTGTAATCCCCATGGCGTTACTTTTCGTCGTTCGTATTCCATAGTGGCGTATAGGTCCGATACGCGTACGCCACTATGACATACGATGTTTTTCATTTTTGCCGATATTTCATAATTATAAAATGTGTATAAAAAGTGGCGTATGGTCGATACGCCACTATGGAATACGAAAAATTTCACTTTGTAACTATACGCCACATTTAATTAATTAATTACTAATTAATTAGCTAATTATGACTGATGAGACTTAGAAAAATGAAAGAGAATATCATTAAAAACATATGTGCCAATTTTCAAAAAAATGACCAAAAATCACTATACGCCACTATGGAATACAGCCGACGATATGTGCCTGTTAACGATTTGCTCGGACAAAAACGAATTTTTAGGTTAGTTTGTTGTACCATTGAGATAAAAAATGTATCTCGATGGTTGTACTTTTTACTAATATTGATAAATTAAAAGGAACAAAAATGAAAAAGTTTACCCAACTACCCTAAAAATTCGTTCTTGCCTGAGCAACTCGTTAATAATAGGCACATATGCTTTTTATCGATTTTTTACGATATAAGATTTGGTTGATGCCCGGGAATCTTTGAAGTAAACCATGCAAAAATCCCATGTTTAGAAACTAGCAAGAACGTCTTCCTGTATTCTCTATGGTATATAAAACGTAATTATTGGCAAGGGTTGCCTTAAACCTTCGCCGATTGACCGCCGGCGCTGTAACCGGTTCTGGACCTGGTGTCTATTGTTCGGAACAATAGAATGCCGCTTCTCCAGTGCGTTGGCGGTCGACCGGTCGGTGGTTGGATACCATAATTTACCATCTCGTAACATGGGATGCTGTATTTATCTGACCACAACCCGGCGATAGAATGTTTTAGGAGTATGTCTAATATTTGGAACAATATCTTTTATCGCCTGCAGCATTCTTGGGGTTCATCTACGCAATTGTGATCATGAAGCTGGGCGGGGTAAGTTTATTTTCACTATCTCTTTCAAAAATTATAAAAAAGGAAGGTAAAACTACTGTATTCATGATATCGATCTCACATACTCTATTCCACTTTCTTTCCTCATATTCCTTTTTTGCCCCTTTTCGGCTTTACTTCTCTGCTCCTACTTAAACATGCACAAAACAAGTCAGACCAGGTCTAAATTTAGTCCTATGGAGAAGGGAACTTCTTCGTATTTAGGCCTACATATCCTTATTCTATAATATTGTAGATCCTGTTAGGGCAAAAACGTGTAGCTAGATCAATGCAGTTAAATTTTTGAACGTTACTAAGAGTAAAGATTAAACGTATCCCTCCCTAAGCCTGACCTCCTAACCTGTTTTGTGCATAAGGATCTAAAGTAATAGAGGCTATAATATCTCACATCATTTATAATGAATCGTCTCTACTTAAACACTGAAAACACAGGCATCCGTTGAAAACATAATCTTGCGTTCTCTGGACATCATCACTATTGCAGTACCACCAGCCTTACCTGCCGCGTTGACCATTGGTATGGTTTACGCACAACTTCGCCTCAAAGCCGCGTCTATATTCTGCATCAGCCCGCAAAGGATTAATATTAGTGGTTCTATAGATGTAGTTTGCTTTGATAAGGTAAGGGAACACTTACTTCAGGACGACCAGATGGCAAAACACCAAAGTTCATTGGTAGTGTAAACTCCATTGTAAAAAGGAAAGTAACTTTCTGATTATGTGGTCATTTGGAGACTTGACAGACATGTCACCATAGGACTGGTTTACACTACTTTTGAACAGAGTTTTGCCAATGTGTCCATATTATATATACAGGAAATCCGTCTGGGAAATCGAATGTTGCTCATGCCATTCCTAGAACCATGAGTACGTTACAGATCCCTTAAACAATTTGTAGCAGGGATTAATCAAATTGGGATCTGACAGCGGGCTATATGCAATATGCTCCCATAGCGTATTTCGCACGGGAGCACGCACCATACGATGCTCGCGTGTGTGTGGACGCTCTGACTGTTAGCACCCTGATGGTGGCACCCATCCGCGTGCCAAATATCTACACTGCAAATTTTCCCGAACACATGACGCTTCTCAGACGCGTCCGGGGTGTTCATAATTGTCTCTTTAGAACACTAGTGTTTTTGAAAATATGATAAGCCTAGCACATTAGTGTTCTTTTAGTATAATGTAGAACACACAGTATTGGTCAGACGTGTCACAAGTGTTCTGAATGATTATATTGAATACTGGTGTTCAAAAATGGAACGCATGAGGTAATGATACCGATGTGGATGAGCAGATAGAGGGGTTGGAGAGCTGCGACGTGTCAGCGAGAAATACACGGTGCTCCTTTGAAGGAGGGATATAAGTGACTACAACAACAATGGTGATGCAACGTGGAAACGCTATTCTAAACTGTCTTTTTCAAGAAGGATTTAGGGAAGAATGAAATTCAGGGCAACTTTGGGAGTCCGTATAGCTGTTGACAGCGATGAACAAGCAACGGTGAGACACAAGAGGGCGAGATGGTCGAGCGGTTAAAGGCGTTGCGCTGTCAGCCGGGAGATACGATCGGCGAGGGTTCGAGCATTGGGCTTGCCTTATGTGAAATCTCTCGGATTTCATCGGAATTCTTCTGAACACCGCCATTATCTTGTTTATACTACCATGCATGTGTTTACTGTCGAGTAATGAGATTTTGAAAATGTATAAACAAAGGTTGAACACAAGTTCTGAAAAGCAATGTTTGAACACGTGTCATGTGTTAAAAAACCGTTACATTTCTTTAATGTGTCCGAGGTGTTCATAGATAGTAATTTTGAACACCAGTGTTTAAAGGATTAGAACACGTTACACTAGTGTTCTGAGGTAATAACACCTGTGTTCTCTACATTAACACTAGTGTTCTCTAAATAAGTTGAACACGTGTCATGTGTTAAAAAACCGTTACACTAATGAACGCGTTCCATGTGTTCTGGCCAATTTGCAGTGTAGGTACTGGTTGTTTCCTTTTAGTATTGCGCATACGATAACCAACAACGTTCTATCAGTAGCTAGTTTGTAGGGTTTAAAGATACGGTGAAGTGCCGAGCTGGGAGTGCAAGCAGACTTTATAAGATGTACTTTTCACACTGGTACTGTGAATAAATGACTTTAATCTTCGGGAATAACTTTCAATTGTTTCTTATCGCTCAGACTGGCACACTTACCGAAGATGGTTTGGACCTTATGGGAGTCCGAAGATCATCTAAAGCGAGGTAAGTCAATGTTTGGTTCATCTAAAACACTAGACGTGATAATTTTGATAGAAACATGCATATTATAATATCTTATGCTTTATATTCTTCCTGATACTGAACCCAACTTTTTAACTAACTTTAAAACAACTTTTATACTTATTCACACAAGCAAAGAAATATTACTTACAGTGATTCGTGGTTCAAAATCGGACCAGCGGAAACCAACTTTTCTGTTCATATTCTTCCTTCCTTCCTTCTTTCTTTTTTCCTTCCCGTCCTTCCTTCTTTCTTTTTTCCTTCCCCATTCGAGGGTAAAAAAAGCCTCCAAAATGTTCAGGGTTAACAGTGTTTGCTTAATTTCAGATTTTTAGAATTGGAGGTGTCAGTTGACACGATGAAATCGTCCGACGTTATTGCAGCCATGGCAACTTGTCACTCATTGGCTATCATTGACGACGAAATTGTTGGGGACCCTCTTGACATCAAGATGTTTAACGCCACGAAAATGGTATAGTTTCTAACTACCGTATTAACATAAACTTGTTTGCATTGAAATTTCGGAATGGTATAACTGAATCGATTGTGTCACTTCTTTCTTCCAATGAAAAAAGCTTAGGCAAAGGAGTTATAAGGGTTAATGAAATAAACAGGGGTGGGTACAATTACCGAATAGGATGCAACTTGCTAGACTTGAGCCCAGTCCTCGTTTACGGAGTTTAGGGTTGGGGTAGGGCAGTCTTGTAATAAGACAAGTAGAGTTGCACCCTATTCTGCAACCGCTCGTGCTAAATCCTTTCCTTATTTTCTGTGCACAAGGTCGTTCCTATACAGGTGAATGAACATTAAAAGAGTGTATCGCATGAGTGTATCGTGCGATGTAAATATCACATTAGTATATCAAAATATGAAATTTAATATATTCGACAGATTTTCCTATGATTGTGTCACATGTCAGAACCCTATTACTTGGCCTCAAATGAAATTGCAACGATCTAAGCAAAAAGTACCTAGCGCCATCTAAATATCATGCTATAAAGTATAGTATCACACTATGGTATTTCCCCTATGGTGGCAACCTTTGCTTTAAAACAAATACGCTGGGGAAACACGCTTGCGCTACCTATTTAAAATTGAGCACTTATATATTTCGACTTTGAACCATGAGGAGCAATTTAATATCCATCAAACAGTCCATTTTACTAAAATAATCAATTACAATAGTTATGGAGTGGCTCCGGAACCGGGTGACCCCGGGCCCTAATAATGTTGGTGATATATGGGTAAGTACCATAAGACCCCCCAATAACTTGGGCCAGGCGCCATAGCCCCCCCCCCCCCCTCCTCTCCCCTCCACATATTTTTAATCTTCCGGAGCCTCTCATATGTACTCTTAACTCACTGCCGCTTTATAGCCTGCTCTCCACATTTTATATCACTTTTTGGAAATTTTCAAGAGGGTCACTTTCATCATTCTCGTTTATTTTCCCGTTTTTACAGCATCTCAATGAGCCAGACGGATCAGGACGCCATTTCATGTCAGTTTCCCCTGGAATGCACGAAAAGGTGATTTCTTTTTCAACAAATTAATAAAGATTTATTTGTTTATTTCCTTGAGATATAGAAGTTTCACAAATACCCTTGTTTTCCTTTTTTTAATTTTGTTTGTTTGTTTGTTTGTTTATTTGGTTGGTGGTTTTTGGGGTTTTTGTTTGTTTTTTTTTTTGGTTTTTTTGGTTTTGGTGTTTGTTTTTTTTGTTTTGTTTTTTGTTTTTTTTGGGTTTTTTTTTATTTTGCGTGTTCTTTCATTAGGCGGAGGCGCCCTATTTAACGTTAGCTTTAGACATTTAATTATTTTATTGATTTTTCACCCGGGCAAGTCGGGGGTGATGAATAAAATAAATATCCAAAGCTAACGCTAAATAGGGCACCTCTGCCTAAAGTTTGCTCGTATACTAAATACATCATCATCAAGTATAGATGGTAAAACTAATAATAGCAGAAATTAAAATATGAAAGGGTATTCTATATACTGGTTCTGGTAGTTTAGTTAAAACACAATGATAATATGCAAATCAACAAATAATAGCCTCATAGAATAAACCGCATTTTCGAAATTTCATACTTGTCCTAATTACATTCGATTTTTTTTTCAGAAATCAAAAGAAGAAATTAGCATTGTAAAACAATTTCCATTCTCATCTGCTCTTCAACGTATGAGTGTCTTAACACATGTGGAAGACGCTGGTCACATGACTGCCTACGTCAAGGGCTCACCGGAAATGATTGCATCGTTATCTCTCAGAGAAACCAGTAAGAACGAAAATTATTCAATTTTTTAATATTCATATCTGGTAAGATATTTAATCACTTTAAAGCCATAATGTACGATCTTATAATATGAATTATGAAATTGTTTTTGTTTTTTTTAATCTGATTTTTTTTTGCATATTTGTAACGTTTACACATGTCCCGTGAACTTGCACCTAAATGGAATCAGCTAAATTTGTTGTCTTTGTAGGTCAACAGAGAAAAGTTTGACATTAAGTCATAAAATCATGAAATCATGACTTTATGTCCTTCCATAGAACTGCATGTTAAATGGCCAAAATAGCCAGCGGGATCTTCCCAGCAAATACAAAAATGTTTTTAAAACGTTTTAAACAAGTTATTAAACAAGGTTTTGGGTTAGATAAAAACGTTTTAATAACATTAAATGTCGGGTTATATAAAGGTCATGAAAACGTTTTGTATTAAAACACACTACAGCAATATCTTTAAAATGTTTCAGAATGTTATTGTAAACAATTTTTGCAAACATTTTTTGTCAAATATTTTGTCAACACTTAAATAACATTATTTTGAAATATTTACAGTTAGGTTATCAAAAAATGTTTGTGAATGTTAGGAAAACGTTTTATACCCTTTATGCGAATTACTTACAGTGAAATAGTCGTGTCTCATCGATTTTGCGAATGATGTCGAAAACGTTTTGTGTTTGCTGGGTTTTTCTCTTAACCTTGTTATTAAGCTTAAAATGGACAGGAACCCCTCCCAGCAGTTATCACATTTTGAATGAAGAATAACCAAATTAAAATTTGACGGAAATCGTACATTAAGGCTTTAAGTATGTATACAACAAAGATACTTAGTAACTTTGGTATACAATCAAATAAAGAGTAAAACGTGCCATGTGTTACTTTATAAGGGATTGCATTACATCGGTAAATTTGATGAAAATAATTTAAATACATTTGTAAATACTTGAGAGTATATAATTAGTCAAGAGCTCTTGACTTCCGTATACATCCAAGTAGTGGTTAACCTACGCATTGTAAGGCCAGAAAAAAGAAAGTCTGTCTCAGATATATATATCGGTTGATAAGTTAATTTGATGAAAATGATTTAAATACATTTGTAAATACTTGAGAGTATATATTTAGTCGAAAGCTCTTGACTTCCGTGCATCCAAGTAGTGGTTAACCTACGCATTGTAAGGCAAGAAAAAAGAAAGTCTGTCTCGGACACATTTGGTAAAAGAAGCTTAGTGTTATGCGATTTTTTACAGTCAAGGCACAATGTTTATGTATTTTCTGATATTCAAAAACAGAAACATGGTAATATTACCCCTACATTACACAATGAATAGTTTTGTTTGTGTCTTTAACAATCATGGCGAAATGTGTACAACAACCCAACTGCTCCAAAAAAATACGATTCTGAAAATTATAAACAAAAACAATTGAACATAATGAAAAAACACTGAATTTTACGGCCAACGCGTAGCGCTAAGCGTTAATTGGGTGTCTGAGACATTTAATTTTTTGCCTCTCTCTCTCTCTCTCCGATTCTTTCTGCAATACAACGTAATATTCTGACTGAATTATACCAAATCAGATGCGTCATATCACGATCGCAAGAACAATAAGGTGATCTCTATCTTATGAAGCGTCTCCGGGGATGCGTCACTTCGAAGTCGATTTTTTATTATCAAAATCTGACTGTAAAACGTTTTCAAACTTCAAACGTTGGCAATGACCTAAGTGGGACATGGACTAAGTGGGACATGGCGTCATTGGGACATGGACTAAGTGAGAATGGACTTACTGGGACTGGACCAAGTGGGATTTGGACCAAATGGATTGAACTAAGTGAGAATAATCCGCAAAAGCATCATCACTATCACAGTAATTCGGGTGTTTTTTTTTCTGCAGTACCTGCCGAATTTAACCAAGTTCTGGATTCTTATGCACGTGAAGGATTCCGTGTGTTAGCATTGGCGTCTACTATCGTCGACGCTTTGCCCAATCAAGCTAGAGAAATCAAAAGGTTTGTTTTTTTGTAAATATATTAAAACTAATTTTTGTCAATTTTGTTCTACCTTCGTCATCTTTAACACTAGTACATCCAGCTTTCCTGATTGTACCAATATTTTTCCTTGATGTTCCCTTGCATTAATTCCTTTTCGATCATCATGGGGTATCCTCTTTGTGGATTACCAACCACTGCCTAATACAGCATCAGGAACATCAAGGACAACAATCATGACAAACAAATGAACCCCTTTATTGCCAAATATATTTTTCCTTTTCATTCCTGGCTGAGGGTTTGTGATTAAGGTATAGCTGACATGTAAATACTAATTATTGGCTATTAAAAGGAATAATCAATATGCTTTATATAAAAAGGTCACTTACAACTTGAACTAACGCAAAGGAGGCATACCCTCATTTCAAATATTGAGTTTTAGTTTTGGTTTTGGTCACGTGGCTTCCTATTATCCTGCCGTAGCTCTTGACTGACATGATTATCGATGTCTTTGTTCCTACCCTTTGTTAGAAACTTAAAATTTGTAGCAAGAAGATTCGGTTTTCATTTTAGTTTGTTATATAAACGTGTCAAGAAGATAATCACTTGGTTTTGAAGTTACCTGATCTAAGTTTACAAAAGAAATGTTTAAATTTCGCAGTGCAATATTCACGAGCAGATAAGTCGAACAAATCAATCTACATTTGAAAGCGTGTGTTCGATTTCCAAACTAGCCATAGCTTATTTCTCTGTAAAGAAGATATAGACCATCAAAATATTTCAGTGAGTGAAGCTGTCGTAATATTCAGAAACCGTGAATAGCCTGTCTACGTAGGCCTATATCTAGCAATCGATGCTGGAGATCGCAATTTCACTTTACAGAGAGACTAATTTGCAAAGTTTTATGGAATAGACATAAATGTCAGGTCAGGTACAAAAACTCGAATATATTCGTCAAGGATTTGGTAATGGGACGATAGCTATTATCCTAAGTGACACTTCGTTTTAAAATTAATGATTCACATTAAAGCCATATTATAACATTTCTGTAAAAATAGATTACTATTTATTTTCCATAAAATGTTAGCTTTTACTGTCAGATATGTCCCCTTTTAATTTTGAGCCGAACAAGTGAGGTAAAGCATAGAAAATTGGAATTTACTACTAGCGCCCATGCATGTTACTCCCGCGATTGTAATACGGTACGATCCTCGGGGTGTGCGTGTATGTGTATCCCGAACGCCGTGTACGTACTGTGCATACGTGTTCGACTAATATTTCCATCGAAATAATAAAACGCAGGTTCCATCGTTTTATTCAAAATCTCGGATTTTGACAAAACTACAGCACCTAAAGTCTTCATTTTTGCAGAGTATCATTATTGACTAAAGTAAATTACAATCGTGTAAAAACCAGAATTAAAAAAAAAATTAGAGGGCGTTCTCCTCAGCAAATGTTATAATATGGCTTTAAATATATATATGGTGACATTTACATTTAATACAAGTTGAGTTCAGTTGAGTTCAACTTCAAATCTGATTGGTTAATTCTGTTAACATATTCAACATGCGGAGGCATCAATAACCTGTGTGCTTCTAATTACAGGAATGACGTGGAAAAGGACTTGATTTTTATTGGGTTAATGGTTATGCAAAATAAATTGAAGCCAGAAACTACAGGGGTTATTCAGGTGTTGAAGGAAGCCGATATTAGGACAGTCATGATAACAGGCAAGTCGACAGTCATTTACATTGCAAAGCGATATGGAGAAACCCAAGCATTATTATATTACAATAGATACAATAGAGTCCCTGATCATCACTGATTTCTGCCTTTGGTGAATAATAGCCTATTATTAGAATGTTTGAATCTCGCGCGTATAGGCATAGGTCTATACAACAGGAAATGAATGAGAAGAAAATTGAAATTTAGCAAAACAAAATACTCTTTAATTTTATATTCAAAATTTTCAAAAGTACTCAAATTGCTTTTCCAAAATCTGGAAAAAATGTAGGCCTAATAATTTATGTAATAATTGCTTAATCGCCCCCCCCCCCCCATCCGAATAGGAAAAAAGTTGACAGTATTTTCCAATTAAATATACAAACAAAAAAAGGAACATTTTTTTGTATGAATTTGACCAGTTCTATATGATTCAAAAACACAAGCTGGGAAAATGTAAAAAGAAGAAGAAAAAAAATCATTTGAGAAGGCTTGGGTGGGGTTCGAACCCGGGATATACGCGTGATATTAAAAAATTACGTTATGCGCGCTAACCGATTGCGCCATGCAGCCAAAGGTAACTAAGTGAGGTAAAACGACAAACTTAATGAAAAAGAAGTCGAATGTTTATAAAACTAATTGATATCTCTCATTTGTGTTTTATTTGCATGATTAACAACAGAAATTAAACTTTATCCATATTTAAGCAAACAAAATACAAAACAAAGGCAATTCAAAAATCCGCCTTTTTTAAGGGGAGGGGGGTACGAAAAACACACCGCCACGAGGCGTTCAGAAATACGTTTGTTATTGAAACAATGCGCCAAGTTTATGCACGATATATCATGTCCGACTGCCTTAGAATATTTCAACTTTTGTATATTTTCCTAAAATGATGTAATACAAATATTTGTGTGGAAATACACGAATATTATGCTCATATTTAAGCTTTTTAAAGAACTATAATGACGTTGCACTTCCGGTCCGTTGGAAGTGATTTGCCTCCATGTGATTTGAAACGATATCAGAGGGTGTCTGACTTGATTTAAATTTATTTGTCTGGTGTGATTTTCTATTTTTTTAAAGCAAGTTTCTTGGGGGGGGGTGTGAATGACTTTAACTCAAGAGACAATTTTGTTAGTGTCTATTTTCTGTGATTCTTCAAAATTTATTAATCATCACAGCAACATACGGAGGAAATTTAACTTCAATAGGCCTATATCAACAAGGGAACAAAGGCCTATATCAACAAAATTACTATTGGACCCCTATCTACATGTGGGTCGCTCATTAGAGATAAATAACACTTGGCTTTTTCCAAAATGATTTTCTAATGTAATCTGGTTTCAAAATGAGTGATGATGGTGATGGTGATGATGATGACGATGATGATGATGATGATGATGATGGATTATGATTTTTCAATAAGCATACTAACATCTTAGCAAAAAGGTTCCAAGTAGAACATAAACAGGTTCTTAATCTGTCCTGTATGTAGAACCTTAAATAGTACTATACAAAGAACTAAAAAGGTTCGGCAAAGGCCAGAAAACACTATTTTAGACATGAAAAGCAAGTGCTTGGAATACGCAGAACCTTAGCTATCCTCTATGTAGAACCACTAGAACCCTTTTTCCTAGGAGTGTGCTAATGAGATAATAAACTCAGTAACATCAATAATTGTTTGTTTCACATACATAGGTAGGTCTTTCTTTATATTAAAAAAAACAAGTGATACGAGGATCATGCTTAAAATTGAATTGAACTTGTTTTCCCCTGTTGATGCCCAAATGAATGGTTAATTTGAACTACACTTATTTTTAGGAAATGTATCCGACAAAACATTTTCAAAATCTTTATGATTGGAATCCATCTTGTTATAGGTAGCTTGAATCAATTATTGGTCTTTTCGGCAAATCCCATAAGCCTTTTTGCGGGTAGACCTGTAATGTCGTCACCCCGATGCGCAACATTGTTACTAATCACTGAACAGCTTTGAAATGCGCAGTAGGGGATGTTCACTAAACGATGTGTGCATCGGCGTGACGTCAAATGACGACATCTCAGGTTAACTCGCAAAGTCTTATGGAATTTACCGAAAAGGTCAATTATTCCTACATTTCCAGGTGATAATATTTTGACGGCCATCAATATTGCAAGAAAGTGCCAAATGTGTGAAATGGATGACGTCATTGTCCGAATAGACATGGAAGCAGGCAGTGACGACGACGAGAAAGCTCCTGTTTTAACTTACACCGTCGTGGAATCCAGTTTAACGGATGCGGATCCAACGGAATGTGTAAAGGTCTGTAATAATTTGACCTTTATGTTACCTCATTGTTTCAATTCTGAAAAAACAAGTTATTTTTAAGTTTGATGCGTGTTATAACGGATAATAGATAGATGTTTTATCTACTTCATAATTATTTTCGATTCCTTTAGGAAGTGGCATCAAATGACGTATTGCTTAACGTAGAGAATCGTGACAAAAAGCAGTTGTATGCACTTGATGGTCGAACTTTCGCAGCTATACGACGTCATCATCAACATGTTATACCAAATGTAAGGAAACAATTTGCTGAATAGGAAAATCAAAATAGCGCTGTAAAAATTCTCCTAAAAAGCCTGAATAGAGAAATAGAAAGTGAAGTTCCAAATTCTGATCTAAATTGGTCTAACACCATGAACATGTAACTCAAATATTCTAATATACTGTAAGAATTCGTTAATAAGCATATGTGCTTATCAACGAGTTGCTCGGACAAGAACAAATTTTTAGCGTAGTTTTTTAAACTTTTTCATTTTTGTTCTTTTAATTTACATATATCTATGTTACGGATATTTGAAGAAGGATGAAAAAGTTTAACAAACTACCCTAAAAATCGTTCTTTTCAGTCACGTGGTTTCCTATTATCTTGTCTAAGCTCTTGACTGACATGATTAGCGATATCTTTGTTTCCCGGGCTTTGTTTCTAGTATGCACATATGCTTATTAACGAATTTTTACGGTATATGCAAACCTTGTTTATTGGACTGTGATAGATTTTATCAAACAACCATATCCATAACCTCAATTTTCTTCAAAATTACTGTCTTGCCTATTATTATCACTACATGTCTATAAAATAGAGCTTGAATCTAAATCCTTTGTGTTAGATATCATACTTGATAAAATTCAGGATCCAAAACTAAATCCCAAACACAGTTTATTGGCAAGTAAAATAATTATGTTCATTATTTTCCCTTACCTCTATAGATTTTTTCTGTAAACTACAGCAGTGTCTCTGAGTATCCATTTTATCAAATTTAGGCAATTTTAAAGTGGAGAGCGTGGCGCAATGGTTAGGGTACTTGCCTTTAGTGCACGAGGTCCCTGGTTCAATCCCGGCGGTGGCGATTTGCTGGGATATTGACTTGGAAAAAGAAGTCTGAAATTAATTGCCAACCCCCATGGTTCATTTAGAATTGGGCAAATGAATCATGAAAGTACTCCGCGGAGAGGACGTTAAGCCGCCGGCCCCGTGCCCATAGAGCCATACCTGTACATGTATCTCGCAGCCAGTTTCGAAAAGAATATGGTGTTAACCCCTGACTGTTCCCAACCTGCCCTGTATTCAAATGGACCCTAATGGAAATAAGCTTCAATAGAGGCTTTCCTTGGTTATCCAGGGTTGTAAAAAACCCCGAACAAATCAAATCAAATTTAAGTTCACATCTAATGTGTTCGTAATATCTGCCAGATAGATATATATAGATGCAAATGTAGACCTTATTTATGTGTAAAATTAAATCACTAACATTTAATAATGGTGTTATCTACATTTCAGATAGTATCAAAGGGTCTAGTATTGGCCCGAATGTCACCAGACCAAAAACAAGAATTTGTCGAGTATTTGGAAGAGTACCAGTTTTGTGTTGGTATGTGTGGTGACGGAGCCAATGACTGCGGTGCTTTGAAGACAGCCCATGCGGGAATTTCCCTCTCAGAAGCTGAGGCGTCCGTTGCATCTCCATTTACTTCCAAGATTCAAAATATTTCGTGTGTACCCATGTTGATTAAGTAAGTTTTGCAGTGTACTAAACAAAACAAAAGATCGATGATTGAAGACCTAAAGTGTAACCTGTTCCAAAGAAAGGTGATCACTTTCTTCCCTTTTTTATTTTTAATGAAACCATAATAAATAGTAGAAATAATATCAACATATTTTCACCAATCTTTGACTTGTTCCACCTCTCCAGGTAATCAGGTATAGATGTTGTATGATATCATCCCGAACGGAGTCATTATAAATAACAATAGGGGATGTTGTACGCAACAGAACAGAATAACCGCATTACCATCACATATTCTATCCATTATTTATTCTGGGGATTCTCCTCACAGTGAGTCGCACTCTAAGTCACGACAAGTATTAAGTGTAAGAGATTTGGCAGAAGCCCTATATTTATTGTGGTAACGTATATTTTCCCTGAAATAAGTCAAATTTAGCTAAATTTGTTTCGTTATAACATGTCAGTCTCTAAACTGTCCCTCTTACTAGCTGTTATTGCTCAATAAAGACTCTGCCCAAAAATGTGCATTTTTGTAGTTTATTTGACATAAACATATGGGGTAAACCTTTAACCCGACCAGGTTTTGTGCACCTGTAATAATTCGACATTTTCCTATGCTATACGTAATGTAAAATAGATGATTGTTTATGTAAAAGGTGACCTGTGAGTGATTTCAGTTAAATTTGAAAGGAGAACCTGTTTAGTAGTGTCACTTATTACACGTACCTCTTACCAGACCATTGGGTATTCCATACCCTAGAACTACTGAGCAATGTTTCGTAACACGGACTACGAAGGGGAGGAGGTGTTTGCAACCCCCCCTAAATTTCAATTATAAACATCATATACCGTTATATTTGGTACTAATGTATAGCTATGGGTCTCCTCTATCCAGTGATATCAAAATAAGTACAAACATGCCCCACATAATGTCGCTATAACGTGATAATGTGAGGGCGCCCATGCATTTTGTTTTTGAAATTCTGGCTATGTACAAAGTACAGGCAAAATTGATTTTCGACTAAATAAAAATTCTACAAAAATGCGAGCTTCACCGAATTTTCTTCTAAATATAAATGGGGCTATTTTAACCTAACTAACAATAAAAAGTCAGTAGCTCTTGGAATTATTTCACAAGAGCGAAATGAAAATCACTGGGACCTATCTATGGTCATCTTTGATGGCCGATCCTAACCCGGGTAAGGTGCAAATGTTATCACTAAAATGAGCGCAAAGGATGGATCTACGATTAGCTTAGGTCGTTTGGGCGTAAACGCGTGCGTTTTTTATGACGGATAACAAATCTGGGGGTGGTACAACGTTACGTAGACTTAGTATGCTCGAAAAAAATACAATGAAATGGGACCTTGAAAACGCAAAGAAAGGAAGACATTAAGAGAAATGGCCACATCTTTTATTGTTATTTATTAAGGTAAATATAAATAATTAACGGTTCTTAGGCTGTCCTCAGGGGTGAACCTTTAATGGTTCTTCAAAGAACCATTAAAGGTTCTCCAAAGGGGGTGCCCCTTTTGGTTCCACCAGGAACCTTTTTTTAGTTCTTGAACATTTAAAGAATCCTTATTTCCTAAGGGTTCTCCCTTCAGGAAAAAACAGGTTCTAAGTTGCACTTTTCTGCAGACTTTCTGCCAAGACTTATGGGGCCTGTTATTATCATGATACCTCCGGGTCCGTAATGGCTCTCGGCAGCTCTGCACTGATTAAGATAATATAATATTATTATTGCTTTTTTTCTAACCTCCTGTTCTTGATATAAACAATGTCAGTTCTGTATTTTGAATAATCGGCATTTTCTTTTGCAATTTCAGGGAAGGACGAGCGGCGTTAGTTACATCGTTTGCTATGTTTAAATATATGGCTCTTTACAGTATGATACAGTTCACGTCAGTTTTGATCATTTACTCGGTGAGGAATTCGCTTCTGTTTGCTAACACTCTAAAAATCTATCTTTCACCTTTTTCTTTCTTTTTGGTCTTTCTATCATCAATGTCCGTCTTGCTTTAAATATTTCTTTCTATTTCTTTCATTCTGTCTTTTTCTTTCTTAATGCCTTTCTTTTCTTTCTTTATTTATTTCTTTCTTTCTTTCCCTTTCTTCCCTTTCTTTCTTTCTTTCTTTTTTTCCTTCTTTTTTTCTTTCTTTCTTCCTTTTCTGCCTTTCTTTCTTTCTTTCTATCATTCGCTCTTTCTTTCTTTGTTCCTTTCTACCTTTCTTTCTTTCCTTCCCTTCCTTTTTTTTTCTTTTTCTTTCTTTCTTTCTTCCTTTTCTGCCTTTCTTTCTTCTTTCTTTCATTATTTCTTTCTTTCTTTCTCTTTCTTTCTTTCTTTCTTTCTTTCTTTCTTCTTTATTTCTTTCTTTCTTTCTTTCTATTTTCTTTCTTTCTTTCTTTCTTTCTTCCTTTCTTTCCCTTCCTTCCTTCCTTCCTTTCTTTCTTTCTTTCTTTCTTTCTTTCTGTCCGTCTTTATTTGGTTTTGCATTTTTCTTCCAATCTTTCTTTAATTCTTGCCATTGATGACTGGATAATGATTGCTCTTATGATCACAAACTTCCTGTACACGAATTAATGAGTTATTCAATAATTTCATGTTCACGGTACATCCTCACTCCTCCTAAATAAAAAAAAAATCGTTGGATAAAAAAGAAAACTTTCAGAGTAACACGCGGTAAAACGTATTTTTGTTTGCGTCTGCTGCTGATGATTATTATTTGAAAGAAAAAGTCAATTATACGAAAATTTCACTCGACTTATAAATAGCATCTATCGTGATTGAAACATACAACTTTTGTTTGGTATTTCACTAATATGGCGCCCATAATTAGAATACTGAATATGTATGAAGGATGTGATTTAAATTCAATTATGTTAATTATAAGCAAATTGGTCATCTATCTTTATTTTGTATCTTTTAGCAAAGGAAGCTACCGGGTTGGATCATCGTATAAAAAGTACTTAAAAGTATACAAATAACCATTATGTAAATCTCAAACACTTGAATTAGAAAGTGCCAATTATGCTTTTCCTCGGTGTTTTCTCATGATTGTTTTCTTCTCTTTTGTAGGTGAACTCTACATTAAGTGATCTTATGTTCCATTATATTGACATCTGTTTGTGTACTGTTACTGTCCTGTTAAGTAAGTATAACGGCTACTTGATATAAGTATGCAAAACTTAAACCCTGTCAAATCGAGCGCGCAGGATGTAGGTGTGTTAAAACTTAGTAGTATTTTAAGTTTTAGCATAATATAGCATTTTAAGAGTGGTTACAGACAAGCACCAAATTATCAGTGAAAACGAGCTTCGTACCGGATGTCCCAAAAAGGTTAGGACTACTGATTGTAGATTTTTGAAAATAATCCAAGTTAATGTTAACAAATATAAAAAATGCCCTTTTCATGAAATAATCTATGTACCCTCTTCTAGGCCCTGTGAATGTCAAGTTCGCAACTTGCGCTTCGCATTCCTGAGCAAGCTGGAATCAGTATTTTATTCTGATGAACAGAGAATAGAACTTCAATTCAGTTTATTTCAAGAGTTGGTCAGTAATGTACAATATTCTTACAGTGGGCCAATATAACCATGATAACACAGCAGCGATTTCAACTCAACAAAGCCCAAACAAAGCCTTAATGCAAAATATTGTCATTCATTTCATTGTGTTGATGACAGGAGAATGAGGAGATAATCAGCGTCCAGAAACGCCTTCACCAAAAACTTGTTCTTCTCCAATGACCATATTCGTTTACCGCCAAGAGTCAAGAAGCTCTAAAACTGATTAATTTTCAGGATACAATATCTAATTTTTCAATATGTTTCTTTTATGCAATAAGTTCAACCATGAAAATAACAGAAAAATAAAAAGTATTAAAGAAAAATTACAAAAACAAAGGCGTGTTTGTGTTCAATATTTTGTTGGTTAGCCACTGTTGACACCCTTGCGTTCATGACATAAGTTAAAATGCGGTCCATTGTCTACATGTAGGCTACCATGCTTATCACCCATGATTTAGTATGCATTTTTAATTTTGTGCAATTTTTATACATTGTATTCTGAAAAATATTCATTATTATATTCTATAATGATTCCTGAAATAGTAATTTTATATACCTATGTAGTAGTATAGCAGACTATTACCAAAATTATGCATATGTGACGTGTCATTTCAAAAGGAGACACTTTTGGGCAGGATCATAAATGGAGAAATAGCCAAAAATCTGCCCGTGGGTGATTTTTTCACAATTTGGATTTTTGCAAATTTTGTGATGTTATTAATGTTAAAAATATTGTCAGATAGTTTTAGACCGGAATATAACTGGCATCTTGTATTTTTCGACACATTTTTGCAGGTAATTCCTACTCTCAACATTGTCAATAATATTTTTAAAGGCCGATATCTCAGTTTTCAATTTTATAATACCATAATTTATGAAATCAATATCTTCACTTAGGAATGTCCGATTTCATTGGAAAAAACGGCGATGTGGAGCAAAATATCTCTTTATTTAAGATATGTAGAAACCTCAAAATTGATAACCTGCCCAAAAGTGTCTCCTTTTGACATGACACGTCACATATTTTGATAAAAATTGTGCATATATTATCATTATTATGTATTCCAAATAATCATAGCAAACTATTTTAAGATGGAAATTAAACGAGCTGGAATACACTTAATACTCGTATAGCGTATGTAAAAGAGGCTAAAAACAGGCTAAATATTACACGGTGATCTTATCTTTCAACAATAGATATCAATATTCTATCAGCCTGTCTCATGGAAAATACAGGGTGTCTCAAAAAAAGAGGCCCCTCATTGCGCCCTCTTTTTCGCCTATTTCTAAAAAGTTGATCAAATATATTTTGGTATGTAAAGAAACCTTTAATTGTTAGCTTAAATAAACCAAAACAATTAATATTTCAATCGACTCACAACTTTTGAAGATATGCCCTTTTAAAGACAAGTACCCGTTTTTCACTCTGTCCACGGATAGCAAACAGAGTGATTGGGATGGGTCATGCTGTGGAGTGGCCTGCAAGATAACCAGACCTCACACCGGTTGATTTCTTCATTTGTGGCAAAATCCAAGATCTTTGCAAACGTATTACTGATATATTCTATTCACAAGTATCCGGCGCACAAGGTTGGTACGCAACACAATTGATGCAATGAGGACTAGGGCTGAAACCTGTATTCGTCAAGGAGGCAACCAGGTAGAGTGCAGAGCAGCACAGTAAACTCACTTCAAAAGAACCATTTGAAGACAAACTAAACAGCCCTTTTTAGGGCTACCTTTTATTCCAGAAATGACTTATGTTGTCAATAAAAAGAATGCAAGAAACAATAAAGAAAGTAAGAAACATAATAAAACAAAAAGGTATAAAATAACCGAGAAAAACATGAGTTATTGCAAGTATCTCACATCAATTTCGCCCAAATTAATGACACTTAACAAAATCCATAACCCATAAGCCCACCGGTAAAGCCCATTCCCTAAAATAAGTTGTTATTTTATAAAGTTATCATCGAGGAATGTTTTATATTCATGCATGGTATATGCACTTTTCAATCTTTGAAGTAGCCTTCAACAGAGTGAAAAACGGATACATTTCTTTAAAAGGGCATATCTTCACTAAAGTTATGAGCCGATTGAAATAATTGTTTCGGTTAATTAAAGCTAACGGCTAAAGGCTTCTTTACATACCAACATTTACTTGATCAACTTTTCTGAAATAGGAGAAAAGGAGGACGCAATAAGGGGCCTCTTTTTTTCTGGGACACCCTGTAGTAAGCCTTAAGGGTAGACGCGGTATTGTTGGTCGAAGCAGCCAAAACATCGATTTTTATTATCTAAATCAATACATTATCGAAAAATAACACTTTCATGTTTTGCAAAAGTTCATTCTACAAATCATATACTTTGAAAACTTGCTTGATTTATTGTTGTTAATGAGTTATGTACGTTTTAAAAAAGTGTTGTTGTTTCAGCCCTCGATACAACATAACTCAAGAACTACAGGACCTACATAAATATATCTGTGATATTTGAATTATTCTACACACTCGCTATGAAATGATCAATGTAATTTTTGCCAAAGCTCACTAACATTCGCAAGATGCTGTGAACTACCAAATCGCAAAACTTCACAAAATAGCTGCTAACCTTAACATTGCATTCTTTTTCAATTTTTTTCCGAAGTGAGCAGAGGCGGAGCTTACGAGAAACTATCGCTGAAGAAACCGCTATCAAAACTGATGAAAGCCCCGATTATATTCTCTATGGCCGTTCATATTGTTATTCAAGGTGCCTTTCAAATAGCAATATTTTATATTATTCAAGTGGAACCATGGTACGTAAGATAAAATCTTTTTCTATATCTGAGTCTTAGATACAAAGGCAACTTAATATAAGAGCCGACTTAAGCAAATTTGTGATGCTATGATATTTAATAATATTTTTAGTCTATCCTCTGTAGTTAATAGCCTATGTGTAGGGCGAAAAAGAAAAAACGGGAATGGAGAAAGAAAATGGAAGTAAATTGAGGGCGGATAAAAAGAAGGAAAACGGTCGTGGGCAGCATACAAATAGGTCAAAACTGATGAGTTTTCAAGGGGTACCCCCCTTAACACTTTTTATGGCATGCTTTGGTGGGCGGCAGGGAGAGGCTTGGCCTAGCGGCAAAATCCCTAAGAACGGCCCTTAACTCTATCAAATCTAACAATGAAAACCACTGCGCATGCATGCACTCCATGTGATGCCATGACGCAATCAGCAGAAGCCATTTATACGCACGGAATCGCTGGGCTCGCGCAGGGCCAGCGAAACCCCATGACTATAGGTCGGTGACCTCGTGCTTGGCACTCGAGGGACTGATCTAAGGTTCGAATCCCGGGGTGCCAAGTAGCTTCTTTGTTCATGTTGTTCATCCCCATCTTATCTCCTTTTTCGTTCCTTCTTTCCTTTCATAGCCAAAACAAAAACCACGTTCGTTAATAGGGTTCGCGATTTAATACGTTCTAATATGACTTCTTTCCTGCAGGTTTATCCCACTCGATCCAGATCCACACGGGAAGAACAACAAGTGTTTTGAGACAACATCTGTGTTTCTTCTGTCCTGTTTTCAGTACATCATTGTAGCTTTTATTTTCACTCCTGGTGTGCCATATAGGCAACCAATTTACAAACAATGTGAGTTCTCTCTGTCTTACATTTATATTTAAAGCCACACAGCAAAAACACTGTTTAAAATGTCGCTGTTTAAAACGATGTTGTTCAAACTTTAAACAACATTGTTTAAAAGACAGTCCTTGAATTTTAAACAGTGTGTGTTTAATTCATGAATAATACCAAAAAAGGAACTTTTAAACAACGTTGTTTAAAAAGATCGAATTTTGCAAAAGAGGGGTTTCCTTCCTTGAAATCAGGGTCAGATTCATCATCATGGCGGATGACTGTGTGATTGACTAGCTCCAAAAGTGAGGAATGCCAGACCTAATTGATACATTCAGGGGTAAGTGTTTGGTTTAAATATTGTTTGATGTGATAGAGTATTACTAGTATATGAACAAACAGTTGTGTGTTGTACTTGTAAGTTGTACATGCTAAATGATGCAAGCTGTGCAGTAGTATGCAGCCGTGACAAGTACAGTGTGAGTGTAAGCTTAACCACATCAAATAATATTTAAACCAAACACTCATCTCTGAATGTATCACATTCACATTGCTCATGCACAGGTGCATGGGGCTGATGTGCATGTTTTACAGTTAGTTCTTCTTGCCCATTCTCCCAAGTAAATTGATTTCAACAAACAAAAATGTTAAAACTTCTAAACAACAAGTTTAAACAACTATGTATGTTTAAACAATTGTTTTAAACAACAGCTTTAAACAACTGTTTGTTTTAAACATTTGTTGTTTAAAATACTTTAAACAACTGTGTACATTTAAACAACTAAATTTAAACAACCCAGATGTTTAAAAACTGTTGTTTAAAAAATTGTTTAAAATTTTAAACAATTGGATGTTTAAACTTTAAACAGAAGTTGTTAGAGTGACCGGCGTAAACAGTGTTGTTTAAAAAATTTAAACAGTTGTTTAAAATATTTTTTACTGTGCATATTATAACATTTTCAAACAAAATAGATTAGCAGTAGCTTTTACTGTCAGATATATCCCCTTTTATTTTTGAGCCGAACAACTACGACAAAGCAAAGAAAATTGGAATTTACTACCAGCGCACATGTCGCCAATACGTACCACTCCTTCGGTCATGTTATAGTACGACCTTTTGTTGTGTATATCACCGTCCCGCACGCCGTCACGTACTGTGTGTTATGAACATCGTGTATGCGTTCGACTAATAATTCCATCGTAATAATAAAGCGCTGAATCCGGCGTTTTATTCAAAATCTCGAATTTTGACAAAACTACAGCACCTCGAGTCTTGATTTTTGCAGGCTATATTGGTTTAATAAAGTACAATTTAAGCGTGTAAAAAAATGAATTAAAAAAATTCAGTGAGGGCGTCCTCCTCAGCAAATGTTATAATATGGCTTTAAGTAAAAATCCATTCTTTCATTCATTCGCCATTTATTAATTTTCACTCATCATGCTCATGGAACAAAATACTAGATTAGAAATGTAAAAACGAAATAATATATTGAGAGAAACGGAATCAACGGGAACGGTATGGGAAGTCTGTGACCCGTTGGTCGGGTTAAGCCATCTCTAGATATAAAAGTAGACATGAATAATATGATAAAATACTTTTAAACAAAATTAAGGTTTCCTTATCTTCATACATGAAAGTTGACAAAATCCTGACCGAAACTGATTTGTAATCGAAATTTCACTGTAGAACAATGTTTAGACTTTAAGCTAAATACAAAATTTCACTACGTTTCTTAACTAGACATTTTATGACTTCTTTTTAGAAATTAAACACATTGGTCCGTATGCACAAAACAAGTTCAGATCTAACTTTAGACCAGGTTTAACTATAAATATTAGTTCTATTGAGAAGAAACTTGTTGGTATTTACATACCTTATTCTGTAGATCCTGGTATAAAGGGCAAATATATATACATGTAGCTTAATATCAGATGGCTGTAGTTAACTTTTGGATTTTGCTAGGAGTAAAGGAGGAAAAGTATACAGAAGGGATCCCTCCCTAAGTGTAACCTCCATAGTTAGATCAGGTTTAAAGATTCAATATAAATGATGCACACCTTCAACGTTCTTTAATAGATTATATTATGCGAAAACAAACCGTAATAAATTAATTTTCTCTATCATTGCAGATTTGTATACTGCGGCACTGGTATTCATTACAATAATAACAATCCTGCTGGTTATGGTAGCACCGCCGCAAATTGAACGAATCCTTCAGGTAAGCGGTTCCACTCATATTTATATTTTGATCAGCTCGTAATCGGCGGGAATTATTAGGCTTTTACCACTACGCCGAAAAGTAGACCTACGTTAAGAGTGATATAGTTGATCTGCCTGTACTATATTTTGCGTGTTAAAGAAAGTAGACGAAGTATAGAACTTCAATTAATAATTTTTAATACTTCTGGCGAGATGTCACAAGACAATTTTCCAAATTAAATATATTGATATCAATCCGCGATGCTATAAGGCCCGCCGATTACGAGCTGATCAAACTATAGTGGCAAAATTCAACAACCTCCATCATTGTACAATTAGCATGATTAGCTCAAAAATTTACCTCTGGTCTATTAAAGGCACGAGATTCTGTGCTCAGCACATCTCAAATTAATTCAAAAAGTATAGAATAGCATATAACTGCGTTCGGAGACACTAGGATTATAGATACTTTTAGTTTTCAAAGCAAACTATACCGCTGAAACGTTTCAAATTGTATTAAAGCCCTGAATGGTGTACTTTTAAAACACTACCCCTCCCTCTGAATAATCCTCTTTGAAATAATGAGGGCCCTTTTGACATCGGACCCCAAGTTAATGTTAGCAACTATTTTAAACTGTTGTGATTTGGTAGTTTACAGCATCTTGCGAGTGGTAGTGAGCTTTAACAAAAACTGCATTGATCATAGCGAGTGTGTAGTGTTTGTAGGTACTGTGGTTCTAGAGTTATGTTGTAAAGAGGGCTGAAACAACAAAACTTTTGTAAAACGTACATAACCCATTCACAACAATAAATCAAGCAAGTTCTCAAAGTGTATGATTTGTAGAGTGAACTTTCGCAAAACATTAAAGTGTTATTTTTCAATAATATATTTATTCAGATAATGAAAATCGGATTATTTTGGTTGCTTCGACCAACAACACATCGTCTACCCTTAAGCTCATCGCGTTATCAAGGGAATCAGTAAAAACACCTACTTTTCATGAAATAATGGCATATCAAGATAATACAAATATATCTGATAGCAAGGGTATTCATCATATTGAGAATAAAATTTTTGCCTTCTATGGCGTTGAACTTCTCAATGTTAAACCATGCATTACCAACTGTACTGGGTGCCGCACCATATATCAGTTATCTATATAATTTTTTGAAGTTACAAAAACAAATAATGTCTTGCTTCATCCGCTCCAGATTCAGCACATTCCAGATTACCTGTTTAAAGCTGAGATCATTGGAGTAGCAGCCCTCCATCTTGTAATTGCATGCATCATAGAGGTAAGAAGATTGGTCAATGTAGTGAATGTAGTGGGGTCTCAAACAGATTTGGCCAAATGGAGCATTATTCTGTGCAGCAAGCTGCAATCCCATTATCTTCACAATCTGGGACCTAATGCAATCTTCCCAGATGACACCGCTAGCCCCACAGAGCCACGGTAGTCAACGACTACCTACAGAATATGGGAGTAGAGACAAAATGCCCTGCTATCAGGCCAGACCCGGGGGCCAGATCTCAACCCGATTGAACACTTGTGGGACCAGCTTGATCGTGCTGTACGTGCCAGAGAAGCCCATATGCAACCACACTGAATGACCTGCGACGAATCCTTGTTGGAGAATGGAATGCCATGCCACAGTAACGTGTAACCAGGTCGGTGAGCAGCATGAGGAGAAGGTGCCTGATTATTGTGGCTGCCCGTGGTTTTTCCACCCGCTATTGAGGTTAGTATGTAGCGTTGTTTGAGCATAGAATAATTGTCAATTTGGCCAATTCTGTTTGAGACCCCACTTCATTCACAAGGCGTGTACTCAGCCGTGAAAAATGTTATTGTTTCAAATGGGGTGTCATTGTAAAGGGGAGTATTGTATCCATTGATATGCAACACGATATGAATATGTCGCAAATAATTTGAGATACAGATGCTTGAAAAAACTTTCCAAACTTTTGTTGAGGAGTTTAGCTAAGAAAATTAGTGGTCACCTCTTGGAAGAGAAATTGGCCCGGAAATTGGTCAACTGTTATAATAATAATGTGATATTTGTAGCAGGAAAGAGATTGATTACCACTTACATGTAACACAATTGAACGAATTGGTTAACTCCAAAATGTATGCCATATATGAGAAAAGCTAGATCAATGTGGTGGTCAATTCCTATAAGCATATCATAAAAAGCAACTGCTACTTTCTTACGTCAAAATAATTCATAAGGTGTGCATCAAATTTTGAAGAAAAAAGGTTATGCAGGTTTAATTGTGTCAACAGCACCTTCCTTGAATTAATGCCATGGTTTTCATTGGACTGAACAAATTGCACTTTGAATTGCACCAATTCAAAAGTTGCACTTAAACCCATTGGAAATTTTGAAAAGCACAAGCTTTTACAGACCTATGAAGTATTAGATAAACACATTTTGGGCTATCCCTAACACCCTCCATGGGTTTTGGGCGTAGGTTCCCAATGTGTTGCACACCACCACCCGCTGAATTGAAGGGGAGGCACACAGTCAAAGCGAAAATTGAGCGGTAACCACCAAATTGAAAAATGAGCTTTGTTCAAGTTGTATTGACTGGGTCGTGAAGTTTTATAGTGCAATTTCATCATTTTCAATTGATAATGTTGCTAAACCTGTTTGTATTTTCTTTCTACAGTACGTTATAGTGCCTAGTGAAAAAATCATGAAGTTGGTTGGATGTGTGCACTTTCGGAAACCAAAGAAGGACAGATATCAGCAATTACAGATGGATATTATGGATAGTCCCAGCAGTCATACCTCCGTATAAATTCCCTTGTTTTAGGACCGATCATGATGAACATTATGTAACTTACATTGCAACCACTGAACCGATATTTTGTGTATAGTACACGCTGTTGTATAGCGTAACCAGAGTCCATTGGGATCATGGGGGTATCTCCCTCACCCCCTCAGAACCCTTCAAAGGGGATGTAAATGTGCGCTGGAAATTTTGTGTTTGTTTTTTCTCGCAAAATATGGTGACATTTCTAAGTATAACAAAAAAGCATATGAGCAAAAACAACAAATTCTAAAGAGGTGATGACCTTTACTCTCTGCAGTAGCTTATGTCCCGGACGAGCCCCTATAAATTTTCAACGTCGCATGCAATCGCGACCACCTAGCCAAAGGCCAGATAGATTTTCAGGATGGAACTATTCCCCATTTACAACCCCGTACACGTATGACGTCAAATCTGGTTATATGCCAGTTAGAAGAGACTAATTAATATTCAGTGCCTTGTCTTTGAATGTGTCGAGATGTTCGTATATAGCAAAAGAATTTCACCTACCTCAAATGTGTTAGAAGTAGACAATATATGAACATGGGTCCATTATTATGGACTGTCACTCTGTACAAAGTAGAATTTTGAAATGCCGTATAATAGCTTAGTAGAATTATTGCGCTATAATCTCCCTTGCACGCTAATCTACCGATACAAGTTGTGTATTCCTGATCCTATTTGGTACCCCTATGAACATGATGAACCAATTCGCTGGCGAAGTGATGTAATAATTCGGATTAGCGAAACAATTTTTGTAAAATATCGTGCTGCACTACAAGCAGGTTGTACTCATCACCTGTGTATGTCTGCAATCATAGATTGAATACAATACCGCTCTTTTCAAAGATACTAATCTTACAGGTGCGAGTGATCAGCATGATATGGTTCAATGCAGAGGTACCGCGTGAACGTATTGCTGCAGCGCGATATAATCAAAAATTGTCTTACCCAATTGCTATGGTAGTTAATCCGCTTATTACATCACTTTGCCAGTGAATACTGTTTATTGGTGTCAGCTTCCGGCTGATTGGGAGCCTCCGAATACTCTTTTGGAGCTGAAGACCCTACCCGCTACAATATTATTTACCCAGGGTACTCTGCTTTTGCTGTTCAGTACTATCTAACCTCCCTTATCCGGGCCCCGGATCCGGGCATGTTTCATACGGATCTCTTTTTTTTTTTAATTTGATTTATTCGGGTTTAAAAATCCTGGATAAACCAAGATTGGAGGTCCAGTCAGGGATTAATACCCTACTCTTCTCTAAACTGACTGCGAGCTGCATGTAGCCTATTCATGTATGGCACTTCTGTACACAGAGCCAACGACTTAACGTCCCCTCCGAAAGACGAAAATGTCTCATGGCTCATTACCTAGTTCGAAATGCACCAGGGGGAGAACGGAAGTCTGAATTTAATGTGCAGATGTTGCCACTGCTGGGAATCGAACCCGACCAGAAGTGAGTGAGAACTCGAACCGCTGAGTTGATTAGTCACGCTCTCCACTCTGTTACCTAGCTGTGTGTATCATATGAAACATGCTTTTAATGCTTTGATACCTTGATTTCGTGCCCTGAAGTATTTAGAAGTACGTACATAACTGTGTTCCATACTGTACTTTAATACATGTACCATATTTCAGTGTTATTACCAGTTTATTGGGTAATCTTTTGTCCCAATTTTAGCATGTGGAAATTCAACGTAGAATTTCACATTATTTACTTATCCGGATTTTGGCCAATGCTTGGTCCCATCAAAACCCGATAAAAGAGGTTGGACTGTACACTTTTGCTATTGCTTACGCGATAATTAGTATTTAGTATACTCTTTTATATAAATAGTCTAAATCGCCATAAGTGTGTATCATAGTTTTATTTTGATGTTTCAGGTGTGTAAATGATGAGCATTTGATAGGTGCCCAATGGGCACCCTTGGCCATTTCGAGATATCCAGTGTCAAAGTTTACACAGGGGTCAAAATTAGACATTGTTAATTGCAATTCCAAAGTATTTTTAAGGTCAATATTCAGGCTCCACACCGATCATAACATAAAATGTCCTCCGATTTTAATGACAATGGTCTACAAATGTTTGTCTTGTTATAACAATAAAAAAAAAACCAGAATAGTTTACACTATGTAGAACATTTTGGTACGGTAAAACACAGCAAAATAGGTCACAGGCGATTGATCTGAATGGGCACTGACCCATTGCGTTGTGTTACCTGGTAACAAAATGTCCTACATGGTGCAAACTATTCTTTTGTGGATTGTTATAGCAAGACAATCAATTTAATTGAAATCGGAGAATATTTTCTGTTTTGACACGTGTGGAACCCAAATGTTGACCTCCGACATATTCACTCATAATTTCAGTATATAAATTATATATATTTTGAATCCTTATGACCAGCCTAACAGAGAAATATTTTAGAATAGGTTTTAACCAAATCAGAACAATTTTAAATTCTGACCCCTGTGTAAGCTTTGACCCTGCAGATCTGGCAATGTCCAAGGGTGCCCACTGGACACCAGTATACCTTGGACAAAAATGTCAAAAACTCACAATCAAGTTCTACTAAAAAGGATATCTAGTTTTCGGTTGATTCTCTATTATAATCATGGACATTGAAAGACAATGTTGGCCATTGCCAGAAGATTTTCACAGCATCCCAGAAAACACGCTGTACATGCCAATTATGTGAAAATTTACATTTTTCAGCTATACCAAACCATGACATGTCTTTTATACACACATGCGCCTTGAAAGGTTTATGTGTGTCTTTCATGTACAAATAAGCAATTTCACACTCTGGGTTTGTGCATCTATCAGGAGCTACCCTTTTGTTATGCTATAATAGCCTTCCGAAATTTACGTGCTGAAGGTTGCAGTTTACATACATCAATGATCATCAAAAGAGAAGCTATGTTGATCTCCATGTCAAAAAATAACTGGTTCTCATTGTTTATTTCAAATTTCATAACCATATTTTGTCTTACTTTCATGAACTCTTAATTTTGAACAATTGTAATGAGTACGTGAGACCCCCAGTTACTTATAAATGCCATCCAAAAAACCTAAGAGCCCAGTGATATTGCTGCATTAACTTGCAAACATCAGGAACCAGTTTTTGGGTGTTCTGCAAACGATGCATTGCGGTGATGTGGTGATACTTTTCTTTGAGTTGAGTTTGTTGATCAACACATTTATTCACAGATCAATACATTGGGCTATTCCAGTTGCAATCCATATAACCCCTATGGAAGACATGACCTTAAACACCCACACAGGGGGTGTAGCTTTCAAATGGAGTTACCCATTCTGGTAGCCACATTTTAAATTCACACTCCCTGTGTGGAAGATTATGGTCATGTCTTCCATATGGGGTGTGTGGATTTTCAGAATTATTGGCCTTAATTGACTCTTTGGAAGATTTTTGGCTGTGGCCATTCCTACAAGAGAAACACGTTCCAAAGCACCTTATCTTATTAAAGGAATAAACAATCGATAACAAATAACATCTTACATGTACTTATTTTCGAAGAAAAATAAATGTATTTTGAACCAATTTATTGTTTAATAGTGGATTGTTTTGTCTGTGTTACAGATATTAGTAAATTTGTATGTGGAAATTAAAAGAAAAAATATTAAAAAGTTTAACAAACTACCCTAAAAATCGTGTCCGAGCAACTCGTAAATAGGTACATATGTTTATTAACGAATTTTTACGGTATATCTCGTGGGCAGTTGAATAAACAATTCTAAAAATATTTGCAATAAACAAATGTATTATTAAATTGTCCAATCTATTGTAATGTTTTGTGGATGGTGTCTGCCTTTCGTCAAAAATACCAATTATTGGTATATTCCGTAAAAATTTAATAATAAGTATATGTGCCTATTAACGAGTTCCCAGCAAACACAAAACGTTTTGGACATCATTCGCAAAAGGTTATAAAAGGTTGCCAGAAAATGTTTAAATGTCGGGTTATATAAAGGGTATATTAAGAGTATAAAACGTTTTCATAACCTTAAAAAACATTTTTTGATAATCTATTGCTCGGCAAACAAAAATGTTTTACAGAAAACGTTCAAATGTCGGGTTATATAAAGGGTATAAAATCGTTTTAATAACATTCCAAAAACATTCTTGAAAACTTGATACAAAACATTCTAAACAGAATGTTATTTTGGGGTTGAAAAATATTTTGCAAAAAATGTTTGCCCAAAATATTTGCAATAACGTTTTAAAAACGTTTTTATGACCTTTATATAACCCGACATTTAAATGTTATTAAAAGGTTTTGAAAAAATATTTTAAGAACATTTCTGTGTTTGCTGGGTTCAAATATTTTAACATAATGTTATTTAAGTATTGACAAAATATTTGGTAAAAATGTTTTTTAAATAGTTTACAATAACATTTTTGAAAACATTAAAAAATATTGTTGTAGTGTGTTTTTCATACAAAACGTTTTAAAACGTTATCATGGCCTTTATACAACCCGACATTTTAATGTTATTAAAACGTTTTTACTTAAACCAAAAGCCAAAATATAACTTATTTAAAACGTTTTTAAAACGTTTTTGTGTTTACTGGGTTGCTCTGAAAAGAACGCTCTGTAACACAGATGTGTAAGAGAGAAATTAAAATACTTTAACAAACTACCCTTAAAATTCGTTCTTCTCAGAGCAACTTGTTAACAGGCACATGCTTATTATCGATTTTTTATGGTAGCCTATGCTTATAGATGGAATTCTACGGTAGAATACCTTCCGTGCCTTAACCATGCTATAATGGTCTACGGGGTGCACATAATATTTTACAGTGAGGGAGTCATTCAACATGTTCAGTATAGACCTAAAGAGGGACCTATGTACATGTCTGTTGTAGCAAGCGTTTCGTTGCATTAACACTTCAGATGTCCACAATCGCACTAATGCTAAGACATTTGGTCCTTTCGTCGAAAACGAAACAAATAATGCCCATAAAGGACTCATACACTGAGTTTATTACCGATGAATATTTTGTTGGATAAAACTTGTAGATGACATTCTCGAATGACTGAGGTATTGCATCTTTGTCCTGGAGTAGTAGCGTATCATGCAGTGCCCATCTCATGTCTCTTTTCGCGAAGGTGAGCTCCATATAAGGAAGAAATCGACCGGAGTTGCCATGCGCAGCTTTATAATCTGGTAAACACCTTGATGTTGGGCTAAAATTTTGCAAAATCCCAAATTTCGCGAGTTACCTGATAAACACCGAATTTTGTAGTTGATTTAGGAATAAAACAGTGTCAAATTGACATTTTTGCGCACTTCGCGCGCAATTGTTCTAAAATCAGCTTAACATTGACTTCAGTTTTTCAGGTAGACAATAGAAAAGATTGGTGCCATGTTATGATGAGTAATCACCATAGTCCATGTGTGAGGTTCTTCCGGAATTCCACACCGCTTTTTCCTGTAACAAAACAAAAATGAAATTGATTACAATAGATAGCCACTGAATCGACAAATTTTGTGAAAACGAAATTTTGTGGAAACGAAAAGCTGAGTCTATATCTCCTGCTACATTTTCAGCATTTCTTGTGGTGGATCAGAGTGTTGATCTATCTTCTTACCCCGTTTCAGAATCAACTTCACTTTGACCAAAAAAACTGTTTGCTTGTCCTTTCACCCTCTCGGGAAGACAGGGTCAGTCGATGTGGGTGGGTGGGTGGTTCTTTCTTTCTTTCTTTCTTTCTTTCTTTCTTTCTTTCTTTCTTTCTTTCTTTCTTTCTTTCTTTCTTTCTTTCTTTCTTTCTTTCTTTCTTTCTTTCTTTCTTTCTTTCTTTCTTTCTTTCTTTCTTTCTTTCTTTCTTTCTTTCTTTCTTTCTTTCTTTCTTTCTTTCTTTCGTTCGTTCGTTCGTTCGTTCGTTCGTTCGTTTAAATTTGGCCGAAAGTCTAGGCCTCCGGTATATATTAAATTAATGTTTAATTTTCCCTGCCCAAACCAAACATAAGTACCCCTCTTCTCGGGGGGGCTGCTATTGTTTTTGATCCACACTCACTGCATGGACTTACCACGAGTCTCTTCAAAGTGAATAGCGCAAGGCTCTTTCTGTTCATCTTCAACGGATCCGTTGTTTGTATTTCGTTGGTAATCTGAATCTAGAACAAAATCAAACACACGCATTAAGCAAAGAATTATTCAGTTATAGGCATTTTTTTTCTTTAGTTCAAATATTTGTTTTCGTTATAAAATATGCAACATGATGATGATCCATTAGTTGGGATATAAATAAAAACATTACGCTTATTTAAGAGATCACGCCACTAAGTCAGTATAATCTGAACAAATAACGAGTGTTTCCATTTTCCATTCGCTGATTTAGGCTGATGTGCCCATTTTTCGTAATATACTCGTAGTTGTGCTCTATTGATGTTTGACTCACTATCTATAGAAAAAGATGAAAATTATTACAATTCAGAAATTTTAAAAGGTTTTTGGTTCACTTGACCAAATGACGTCGCAGCATATTATATAGAAGCACTGTGCACAGAGTTTGGTATGATATCGAAAAATCGACCCGCTCAATTTCCAAAAAAAATATGGTTCAAGGGTAGACATTACAACAAGTTGCAATACACCTAGTGACAAACTTTAATGAGCTCTGACATCACCACCCAATTTACATCTCGCCATGATTTAATAGTGTGTTTACTATGCAAATAACCACTTTCCTTCCTCAACAGTGTATCAGTGTATCGGGAACTAGCCCTTTGTTATGCTAAATAGCTTTCTCAATTTTACGTGCTGAAGGCCACACTCGCCATGCATCAGTAAAAATCACAGCTGTTTTTTGTGTGTGGGAATTTCTAGCGTATATATTTCTGTGTATAATATTTGTGTGTTTGCCAAATCCCAAATATGGGCATTATGACCAATATTTATGAATATTACAAGGTAACTATGGGAAAATAGCCTGATGGTGTCCAAATTTGGCTAGAATATGCCTTATGGTCGATACTATCGAGTGAGTTTGATATTTTTATGAATGAACTGTAGTATGAATGGCAGCACGCCGCCATCCACATCCATATTCACTACGAAACCATGAAATGCTTGGTTGGAATTGCATCAGGTATCTGTGTCGGTTTTTTATTTATTTATTCATTTTTTTGCATGTAATTTGAAGATAACATATTCAAATCAATATTAATTGTGATATTTTGGCCTAAATACATTTGTTTAGCAAGATACGGCTTTCGAAAGGAGTGGATACGTGCAATTGGCCTATACCGTTGAGTGTGTGATTATTACCAAGTCAATTCACCACACACGGGTGGATGGGAGATCATGGGATGTCTAAGTTTTTTTAAAGAACACATTTCTACAGTCACAGTATCGCAAAAATAACATGCTCTGTCATTCACGGTTAAATCTACACTGTTAAAAGACTGGGTAACTATTAACAATTCAACTGACGCATGTAAAATATTTTGCGTTACTTTCAATAGGATGCTTTTACTCAAAAAGTTCATAATTAAACCAAGTAAAAACAACCATCGTTTTAACCATGAAAATAACCGTGGATAACTTTATTGTCTAGCGGGTGAAATAGCAGGTCTACCAACAGCTACCAACTCCAAGTCGGATATCAGTTTAGATCAAGTGTGACTGAATAAATCCACTAGTAGTGTCGTCCCAGTACACCTATTTTTTTGTAGTTGCATGGACCGGTAATTACCCAGCAAAAACAAAACGTTTTACAGAAAACGTTTAATTGTCGGGTTAAATAAAGGGTATAAAAACGTTTTAATAACATTCCAAAAACATTTTTGAAAACTTGATACAAAACATTCTCTAAACAGAATGTTATTTTTTAAGAAAATTTTTGTGTTTGCTGGGTGCAAATATTTTAACATAATGTTATTTAAGTGTTGACAAAATATTTGGCAAAAATGTTTGCAAAAATAGTTTACAATAACATTTTGAAAATATTTCAAAAATATTGTTGTAGTGTGCTTTCATACAAAACGTTTTAAAACGTTTTCTTTTTATATAACCTGACATTTTAATGTTATTAAAACGTTTTTACCTAAACCAAAAGCCAAAATATATTTAAAACGTTTTTAAAACTTTTGTGTTTGCTGGGTATGTACCTGCTCGACTCGCTGTTGTAAAAACATATTACGGTACAGCCTTATTTACTAATAATTACCTGAGGTTGCCACCATTTTTTGACAGGTAAAGTTGCGATTCCTCCGTTTTTGTGTGTTATTGATCCGCAAACAAACAGACACTGTAATCGTATAGGAGGTTTACCGGCCTGGCCAATATTACTGCATATGCACCCTGTCATAAAAGAAACGAAAGAGGTTGATAGATTATACCTTCGTTGGTCACGGTGGCTTGTTAGGGACCGTTCAAAAACACTTTTTAGGGGGCTGATGCAAAAAATGTCATCTCAAAAATTTCAACCCCACCCCCTTTGACATGAAAATTAGGGGTCAACCCCATAGAAAAGCATATAAACTTATTTTTTTTCTGGAAAAATTGTGGTCATTTTAAGCCCCCCAGGAGGGTTAAAACCTTTAAGGCCCCCCTTTTTGCATCAGGCCCCCCTAACAAATGTTTGTGAACGGTCCCTTATATTCAAATAGACATTCTTAACCGTACGGGGTCGTCTGATATTCGTCAGTATGCGCTAGTCAAAATGAATTACAAACAGGCACTGTAATCGTATAGGAGGTTTACCGGCCTGGCCAATATTAATGCATATGCACCCTGTCATAAAATAAACAAGAGGTTGATAGATTATACCTTCGTTGGTCACGGTGCTTGTTATATATTCAAATGGACATCCTTAACCGTAATTCATATTTTTAGAACTGTACATTTTCATGACCATATTTGGAATCAGCATGAAAAATGCTTTAAAATGAGTACAAGTAAGTCTAGTATTGGTTCAATGGTTTTTGATATTTTGAGAAAATATCTGAGAACTTCGACTTTTTATGTTAAGCTTATGAGTAACACGCGGAGCATTAAGAAAAGATTGTTTGTTTGTTTACCTAGGTTTATCCGCAAGTGACAAACACTTGGCTTAATGGATGGATCCATGAAAAACCCCATGGTCCAAACATGATTATGTAAAATGCATATAAGCCAGGCTATTATATAGCCTATAAAATGCATACTGCTCCATGCAGCAGTTAACATGAAGAAAAATAGCAAGAAACAGAACATGTAGAAAGTAGCAAACCTAGGAGTTTTCAAGAATTTCAGGGTTTGTTAGGCACCACGTTCAATTTGGTTCTATAGAGCTATCGGTGCCCGGTTAAGTACCGATAACTCTTAACATCGCTCCCTGGAGACGTAATAAATTGTATCAAGCATAATAATTAAGAGTTGCATAGTGTTGTTGTTTTTCATTTAAATAAAAAACAAATGCACTGTACAACTATTCAGGGTACTATAAAAGTGCCATCGGTACCTCTTCGGGCACCGATAGCGCTATAGGACCAAAAACAATGTTGTGCCTTAGCTGGAGCCCAAACGAAAGTTAAGACCCGGAGCTGATTTAAAGCTGGGGCTAGAATTCATCCGCATAAATCGGTAAGCTGCCCTCTGATATTATGCCACGGTGATAACTCTAGCATCATTCCAAGTCAAATGCGAAGGTGGCTCACTATTCGACTGTTACGTAAATTAATCGCAATTCCAAACCTGTCAACATCTTTTTCCTGCATCCGGGTTTTTGTGTTTCTGGAACACGTAATTAAGATGGATTAGAACACAATTTAAAATTAATGATAATTTGTTCATAAACTTCAAATGCTATTGGCTTTATTTACAACCGCCCTTGTAACAAAAAAAATAACTGGAAAAACGTTACGGAAATCACTTTTACAATATTTGTTGATTAGCTTTGAATCGGCAGAAAGGTATTTAAATGTTAAAGGTGAAATTACGTTTTTCTGTTACGAATGCCCTCAGCACTAATAATTACACTGCTTGAACTGATATGATTTCCAAATTATATGGTCAGTTTTCCTTTATCATTCAGATGATCCCTTAGATACAATTCACTACAACACTAATTACAAACACGACCTGTGGACATATTTTTAGTTCGTTTTCCAAGAAGATTTGTAGAAACTGGTTTATCATTATTTTGGTTGTTATGCTACTTTAAAATCTGGTTAATGAATAGCAAGATCGTGAGGAACTGATCGTATAGATTTCTATCATCTTTGTTGAAGTACAGCTATGGTTCAATTCATTTAATTTCATATCCGAATATTATCAATCTTTTATATCAGATTTAGCAACAGATTGCACCACTCTAAATAGGAGCACTATTGGTCATTCCTTTTTAAATTAATATATTAAGGCTAGCATAAACACACTGTAGCCATTATTCACCCTGATGTGGCAGTGACGTCAGTGCACATTTGATTTGCGTTAGCGTTCTCCCAATGCGCTGACTTACACACGTGCGTTTAAAGACACCGCATAGCTGCGCTCGCGAAACAGATGTTGACGTCACTGCCACATCTGAGCGGAAAATAACTTGTGGAATACATCAAACGAGATGTATTCCACAAGCTAATGAAAAACGCGGCTGGAAATTTGAATCAAAATTGCAAATGAGAAACATGTAAGAATGACTTAGGCATTTAGTGTAGCAGACTGAGGACATGTTACAAATATCGGTAGAGATCCGTGTGTTAACCAATCCTATAACCTTCTGACATCCAGTAATTTAGCAATCCGGTCTTTATTGATGATTGGTTGATTATCGTGACAAGCTAACGGAATATCGAACTAATCCTAATCCTAATTATATCTCTAACCAAAATCATTACACTATAGAACCCTAATCCTAATATCTTGATGATGACAATCGTTATCAAGTGTATAAATAAGTTCAGAATACCCTTCACACTGATTTCGTCTATCAGTTAATGGGTTTACCCTACTCTTTTCGAAACTGACTGCCGATGAGTGTGATCGAAATCTGATTATTTAGAGCAATAAACAAAGTTGTACTTACGTGATTTGTCTGCATTTGCCAAACCCGTTAACGATATTAGGAGGCACATATTAATGGTATATACTAACATAAGCGAGGTACACTTCATATCCATAGTACTGGCATATAAATATGGTGATAATATAAATGTTATAATCTTGATATAAATCCTGAAACGCCAAACATTGAGTAATGGTGAGAGAAACCAACGGCTCAATATTTATTCGATCCAAAGAACGTGGTAAATAAATGACCAATGCTATACATCATATACGAAATGCAGATTTATAATATCCCTATGACGAGGGCGACCTATGTGTTTGTCTGAGTTTAAAACTATTTAAGCCCCCGTATTTAAAACTATTTAAGCCCCCGTATTTTATGTCATATTCTCCTATATTTTGAATATAGATACTCATTAATATGTATATAGTTATATCTATATATAGATATAAATTTCCTACATAACCTGCATATTGCGAGTTTCAACGTGATATGCGTTTTATAATGTGTAATGCAAACCAATCAGGTATAAATTACGGTTTATAAAGTAATCTTTATTCTGGACCTTTCAATATTTACGCAAGAGAGGAGTGGGATTTTTAAGGAGGAATCCGAATTTTTAGGGGAATCTGAATTTTTTATTTATATGAGGAGGAAATGTTAGTAAAGTATAGGTAATGTGGCTACGCATCCTGGACAAGAACAAACAAACACAATGGGGAACGATAACTCGCTACAAGGGGGAACTGAATATAATTAATAAGAAGAAAGAACAGTGTAGTGTTTCAATTAAACAAGACAACAAATAAACACAAATCCTGGGGAAATGTTAAGATTTAAATGGGAAAAAAGAGAAAACAAGGGTGGTATTACAAAAATTTGAGCAAACGCGAGGGTAGTTTTTTTTGTCGATTATTTTTTGTCAAAACTCCCACTCCCTCATGATTGCGGTCCGTTATGACTATCAAATTCAGAGTCTGTCCAATCGGCGTGATAGTTTTTAGTAAAAAAAGGGTGCCAAAGGGTTTTTTTATTGGAGCTCTTATGAGAACCCTTGAGAATTTTATGCTCTAGGTCTATTACTGCGTATTACTGCGTACCCACCCTATAAACCCTAATCACAAACCAAAACCCTAACTCACATGTTACAATCTCAATATAGGTAGAGATCCAGAGGATGAATTAAGGACTTCCCATCATGCACTATAAATGTGTTATCACCAGAGTTTCAACTGCCACTTTACTTTTCAAATCCCATCGAACGCTATGCAAAAGATGCTGTTGTAAAATTATTTGTGTGTTGTTATTATTACTTGGTCGATTTCAGATTAAAAGTGATGTGTAAAGGATAATTCACACCTTCTGTAGATAACATAAAATGTGAAATCGACTGGCATAAAACTGGTGTTTTTATTGTTGACATAACTGTCCAAATTCAAATTTAACCATGCACTTTTATACAGTAGCAGAGCAGTGGTGTCATGTTTCCTCACACTGCTATGCTAGGTGCCTGGTTAACCCAGTGGGGGTGTTGAGTAGTACTTAATCATCTTCCGGTAGAGATCCGTGTGTTAAACAATCCTAACCCTTTTGACAGTCATTTAAGCAATCCGGTCTTTATTGTTGATTGGCTTAAGAGCTGATTATCGTGTCAAGCTAACGGAATATCGAACTACCGAAGGAATGAGTCTCAACATCACAATCCCTTAATCGTAACCATCAACCTAATCCTAATCCTAATTACATCTCTAACCATAATCATTACACTATAGAACCATAATCCTAATATCTTGATGATAACGATCGTTATCAAGTGTAAATAAGTTCGGAATACCCTTCACACTGATTTTGTCTATCAGTTAACGATTTAGCCTACTGACTGCCGATGAGTGCGATCGAACTCTGATTATTTAAAGTAATAAACAAAGTTGTACTTACGTGATTTGTCTGCATTTGCCAAACCCGTTAACGATAATAGGAGGCACATATTAATGGTATATAGAGGCCCTGCATGAAATTATTGATTGGCTCCAAACAAAGGTTTTCAACCGGTGTCCTTCACCGTAGTTATGGCGGAGTGCAGTCCATTCAATCAAATGTTGTCATCAACCTATTTGATCGTAGTGCAGGATTATGTGTGAGACGAACTGTCACGGTAGATTGCAATCATGCTTTTGTTGAATGCATTTGAGTAGTCCGCCATATTTACGGGATGATACGTCGCATGCAAGGCCTCTATACTAACATAAGCGAGGTATACTTCATATCCATGGCATATAAATATGGTGATAATATAAATGTTATAATCTTGATATAAATCCTGAAACGCCAAACATTGAGTAATGGTGAGAGAAACCAACGGCTCAATATTTATTCGAGCCAAAGAACGTGATAAATAAATGACCAATGCTATACATCATAATACGAAATGCAGATTTATAATATCCTTATTATCTAAGCCCCCGTATTTTATGGCATATTCTACTATATTTTGAATATTGATACTCGTTAATATTTATATAGTTTTATTATTTTATTACGACTTTCAACGTGATCTGCATTTTTAAATGTTTAATGCAAACCAATGAGGTATAAATTAAGGTTTTATAAAGTAATCTTTAGTCGGGACAGTTTATATTTACACAAGAGAGGAGTGGGAGTTTTAGGAGGCAAACCGAATTTTTGGGGCGAAATGATTTTTTTACTTGAACTGTGAGGGGGAAATGTTAAGTTTTAAATGAGGAAAAAGAGAAAACAAGAGTGGGAATCCGAAAATTTTGAGCATACGCGAGGGGGGAATGCGAATGTTTTTGTCGATTTTTTGTGTCAAAACTCCCACTCCCCCATGGCGGTTCATGCACGTGAATTATCAAATTCAGAGTCTGCCCAATTGGCTTGATGCATGTGATTAAAATGATCCATATGAAATTCTTAACAACAGCTTTGACATCTTCAACTTCTGTGATTTTGGCTGAATATTGACAGCTTGAATAATATCTTTACATTATGTATAACATCAGTGAACAATTTGGCAAAGTATATAGAATGGATCAGACATGTTAAAAATTTTAACGGCCGATATTCATAAAGCCTTGCTAAATTAGCAACCAACTAGTGCTTAGCAAGATGCTAAATCCACTAGTTGATAGCTACGTAGCAATCAACTAATTTCTTATTCATAAAACCTTGCTAAACACTTTGCTAACTAGCTATCAACTAGAAATATTTAGCTGATAACTTATTTGGGTGTTTTGGGTGCTATGGCCTTCAACAGTTGTGTAACATCTAATACAATAGGCTTATATAATACATGTCTATTATACTTGAGCTCTGAACCACAGTCAAAATGATCAAAATGTAATGACTCATTGCTGATGGTCTTCATTGAGATTTCGTTAATAAAATTACATGTGTATTTTGTAAGCTATATAGGCCTACAAGGTTGTTACGGCAAATCATAACAAAATGTCCACCATGAGTAAGCCTTCAAATAAGCGTCTGAGAAAGAACAACTTCTCGGAAGTTGAAGCTCTATTTCTTAGCGCTCAGTATGAAGAATTTAAGTCAATAATTGATGCAAAGCAAGCAGCAAGTTTAAAGTGTTATGTATCTTTAATGTGCCGATTAAATTAATATCAATTATAATCGGCTCACTTTTTGATTTTTAAAAAAAGATACTGATTTAAACTTTGTCATAATGCAAATGTTAGCATTAACATTAATTAATATTAATGTTATTATATATTATTTATTAATATTTAATATTAAATTTTAATATAATATTTAATATTAATTATTAATATAATTAATATTAATAATATTATTAATTAATATAATTATATATTAATATTTAGCAAGTTTAAAAGCCCCCACCTCGGCTCACTTTTTGAAACTTGGTCCCATTTGTAAAATATACTGATTTAATCTTTGTCATAATTATCAACTTAAAACATTTCCAGAAGTGTTATGTATCTTTAATGCGCCGATGCGATATTAAGTTGTTAGCATTTTGGAACGATCAGAAAGGTTATTATGTTGTTCTTGGCCAATATCCTATATATGTTTTGTTTTATAATAATTATTAAGTTCATGACCAATGATTGAATTAAACGAATAACAAGTAGGCATGTTAATGGCAATGATGCTATTGTTTAAACGTTAAAAACACCGATTTGCTGTTGATATTCAAAATGGGACCAAGTTTCAAAAAGTGAGCCGAGGTGGGGGCTTTTTAAACTTGCTGCTTTTTTAATATATTAATAATATTATTTAATAATATTAATATTATTACTGCATATTATATATTAATTAATATTATTAATTAATATTAATAATAATTAATGTTAATATTAATAATATGCAGTTTATATTAAAATATCAATTATTAAGTTGTTAGCATTTGCATTAATATGCAAATGCTTAATATTATTAATATTAATATTAATTTATAATTATTTTAAGAAAATATTAATATTAATATTATGCAAATGCAGACTGACTAGTTGTCAACTAGTGACTTAGCGCTGCCCCAGATCAACTCTAAGTTTTGGCAAAATTTTAGAATGTTGCTAACTCTAACTGGGTTTTATGAATAAGAATTAGCAATCAGCTAGGCTTAGCAGCTTGCTAAAGTCAATTTTAGCTGTCAACTAGGCCTAGCGTGGTTTTATGAATATCAGCCCTGGTAATTATCCAAATTCATCATTAGATCCTTATTTATGTTGATAAAAGTAAGGTGGATGTTAATTTTTAGTAACAAAAAAGGTGCCAAAGGGGTCCTTTATTGGAGCTCTCATGCTTCTCGCTAGGCTATAAGTGGGCTCAGTGTAAGTATTTGATATTACACCTAACAAAGCTTTTTGCAACAAAGCTGTCAATCAAAGTCGGAATTCAGCCAACATTGACAAAAGGGGAAGTATGGTATCATGCAAGTCTTGAACCGAGCCTGTGTGCCTTTAATTTACATTTTTATCCTCATTAATAATAATAATGAAAATGTATACTTAATAAAATGCCGGTATCTATCGAGAGACACTCATCAGTGTTGTAAACTAGTAGTTCACGATATGCATCGAGTCAATTATGACATTTTGGAATGGGTTTGTATTGAAACTACACAAGCTCTAGAGCGAACTGAAATGTGTCCGGCTTGAACACCTCGATTGTACTATTAATTGATTCCGGTTTCTTAATTAGCTATTTAGCTAACCATGCAAATGACAGAATTGGCTTCCGAGAAATCTAAATAAAATCACTCCGGTGATTCTTGCGCTGAGGGCTACGAAAAAACATGTTCTACGGGCCAGACCAACCCAGAATTTGAGTTTCGGGGAATTTTTTAATTATGCTACAATCAGGTAAAATCAGCTGTTTTGGAGGAAAATTTATTAATTTTGGCTGACCATTTTTAGACAATATGTTGGTAAAATATCTCCAAAAAGATTTCAGATTTTGGAGAAATTTTAAGGTAATTTTAGCCTACAGAAAAATAACTCCCGACTGACCGACCCTACTTGAAAGGTCCGTCCGCCCGTAAAACAGGGTTATTTTTCGTCGCCTAAAATGGATAATCATGTTAATAGGACATCAAAAAGCTGCAGCTGAAGGTATTTTTCAATAAAACTACATTAACAAAATGTGTCCCAGTTAATAGCGTATGAGGCGTGTGCAGAAAATATTTGTCACTTTTATCAACATGATATCATTGCTTAATGACTCACTTCTCGTAACCTCAAATATAAGGTGAGGGAACCCCCAAGATTAGATATCACGTGGAATATTTGGGCTATTGAATTTCAGAATAGACAATTATATATGATAGGGACACATATTAGGTAGGAAGTCACATAAAGGTCGGGCGGGCGGGCGCCCTGAAACTTTCAGGCGTGTCGGTAATGTTCCGGATATCCTCTCCTAAGTATATAGCCGGGTGAATAATGCCTAAAATAGACATTGTATAGGCTATATAATATCTTTGAATGTAAATGGTTGACTGAATGATTGAATGAAAACGAAATTGTGCATAAAATAATCATGAGAAAGTTTTAGCCTACTTTAATTAGGTGCATTTACCTGGATAGCAGTCCCGCCGTTTTTACCAATTTCGCATTGCAAAACAGATTGAAAAAAATAAAAACATCCGCTCTCATCAATTTATGAAAATCCTGCAGACGAGAACCACAACTTTAATTGATGCAGCTTCACCTTGTCTGTATTGGCGATATTTTGAACTTTTTAATCATCACAAGCTCGATTATAATGAATTTTGGATCAATTTGAAAATAATAGCTCAAAATAGACACAGTTTGTTATTTGTAATTCCCATTCTGCGCCTAAAAATACCACACCCACGACTTTGACATCACAGAAGTCAGAAAGTATTTTCCTACTTTTTCGTCGAAATGAGATATGCGCCCGGATGTTTAGAAGTTGTGAAAATATTTCTGATTAATATCTGAGCGTAGGCCTCCCCTTCCGAATCTTAATAACGTGAACTATTGTCTAAATGCTATTGTTTAGCGCGCATAATTAAACAATTCGTGACTCGAGATTCGATAACATCGTTAAAAGCGTTCGTGCAATGCGCTGGCGAAGCCTAATAATCGGATTAAAACCATAGCAATAGGTGAAAACAATTTTTGAATATACCGCGCTGCACTGGCACGTTCACGCGGTACCTCTGCATTGAACCATATCATGCTGGTCAATCGCACCTGTAAGATTAGTATCTTTGAAACCTAAATGCAGTGTTTAGACTTTTATACTTTTCTAAACAATAATTTAATAATATTAATAATAATAATAATAATAATAATTATAATAATAATTATAATAATAATAATAATAATAATAATAATAATAATAATAATAATAATAATAATAATAATAATAATAATAATAGTAATAATAATAATAATAATAATAATAATAATAATAATAATAATAATAATAATAATAATAATAATAATAATAATAATAATAATTAAAATGCATGTATACATATTAAAACGTCGTTACCTGTCGAGAGACACTCACACTAGTAGGTCACGATATTCATCGAGTCAATTATGGCATTTTGGAACAAATGTGTTTTCAAGTTTGTATTGAAACTACACAAGCTCTAGAGCAAACTGAAATGAGTCCGGCTTGGACACCTCGATTGTACTATTAATTGATAACGGTTTCTTAATTAGCTATTTAGCTAACCAAGCAAATGACAGAAATGGCTTCCAAGAAATCTAAATAAAATCACTCCGGTGATTCTTGCGCTGAAGGCGACGAAAAAACATGTTCTACGGGCCAGATCATCCCAGAATTTGAGTTTCGAAGAATTTTTTAATTTTGCTAAAATCATGTAAAATTGGCTATTTGGGGGGAAAATTTATTAATTTTGGCTGACCATTTTAGAAAATATGTTGGCGAAATATCTTCAGAATTTTTTCAGATTTTGGTGAAATTTAAAGGTAATTTTAGCCTACAGAAAAAAAATTCCGACTGACCGACCCTACTTGAAAGGTCCATCCGCCCGTAGAACAGTGTTATTTTTCGTCGCCTAAAGGATATGCTATTAATAGGAAATCAAAAAGCTGCATTGAAGGTATTTTTCAATAAAACTACATTTAAAAAAAGTGTCCTAGTTAATACTATAGCGTATGAGCCGTGTGCAGAAACATTTGCCACTTTTATCAACATGATATCATTGCTTAATGACTCACTTCTCGTAACCTCAAATATAAGGTGAGGGAACCCCATGATTAGATATCACGTGGAATATTTGGGCTGTTGAATTTCAGAATAGACAATTATATATGATAGGGACACATAAGTCACATAAAGGTCGGGCGGGCGGGTGCCCTGAAACTTTCAGGCGTGTCGGTAATGTTCCGGATATCCTCTCCCAAGTATATAGCCGGGTGAATAATGCCTAAAATAGACATTGTATATATATAATATCTTTGAATGTAAATGGTGACTGAATGATTGAATGAAAACGAAATTGTGCATAAAATAAGCATGAGAAAGTTTTAGCCTACTTTAATTAAGTGCATTTACCCATAGACAGTAGAGACAATATGATTTACCTGGATAGCAGTCCCGCCACTTTACCAATATTTCGCATTGCAAAACAGATTGAAAAAAAATAAAAACATCCGCCCTCATTTATGAAAATCCTGCAGACGAGAATTCAATTGATGCAGCCTCACCTTATCTGTATTCACGATATTATTTAATTCCCATTCTGCGTCTGAAATACACCCAGGACTTTGACATCACAGAAATTATATATTCCTAATTATTCGTTCGTATACAGTGGACTTCGGTTGTATATATAAATGCGCATATAAATGCGCACGTGACCAGATGGCCAGTGCCATGTTCGTGTTACCTCACTGTCAATCACTGAAATTGCGACCACAGTTCCAGGTGGTGGCCGCATTGCATTCTCTAAATTCAGTAAATTTTCATCGTCAACCGTGTAATTGAATGGGATTATTTTGAAATTTTAAAACGCTTGAAATATCACAAACAAATAGGCCTATGTTGATAAATAATATAAATACAAGCTAAAACCGTCGAGGTTCGATAATGAACCCCACAAAATTAACCGACTATATTGGAAAATGCCATACGGCCGGGCGGTTTCACAAGTTGCCGGCTCGATCATGTCATCCGCCGCCTGTACAGTTCTGACCTTAAAGCCAATCATGTCCCCTTTCATACTTTCATGTCGTTGCGACAAGAGGCATGACTTATCAGCCATTCACAAGTCTTGATTGTGTCTGTTTGTCTACAATGCGCGTGTGTCACGCCGCTCGGCGGCAAGCAGCATGATAGTATGAAACCAGCACTACGTCATAGATATGGCCAATTGGCACGCCCATTTAGCACGGAAATTATGAAATATAAGTTTGTAAATCAGCTATATCTAGCTTTTCCGTAGTTAATTTTTTTTTCCGTGATGGAAAACGTTAATAAAGAGTTTATCTTTCTGGTCAAGTTATTTTACCCTTTGCAATCAATGCCACTATTTTGCAAAAAGCAATTTTCCTTGCGACCTGTCATTGTCCCTATACTTTTGCACGGGGAGTTTATGTACATCCGGGTACCTTATATCGTTTAATACGGTATGGCGACTTGTAGATGTCACGTGCGCATTTATATATGCGCATTTATATATACAACCGAAGTCTACTGGTATACATATCCATAATCGAAATGAGACACAGGGGTTGTGAAAGTATTTCTAATATCTGCGCGGCGTAGGCCTCCCCCCGGCCTCCCCCTCCGAGTCTTATTAGGTTAGCGTGAACTAGTATCTAAGTTTAGCGCGCATAATTAAACAATACATGACTTCAGATTCGGATAACATCGTTAAAGGTTCGTGAAATACCATGCGCAATTGCACATGATGCACGGAACAATGGATAATGGTCAAAAGAATGGTGCACTGTAAGTGTATTCTGGGATTCACCTTAACACTATAAATGCAGTGTTCAGACTTCTACACTTTTCCAAACACCAATTTTTTTAAGAATAATGTTTGGTTATTTGGTAAAAGTATTTAGATGATCTACGGTAAAAGGTGTTGCAATTTAGTGCGTAGATCTCTATTCAGCATGTCAGTATGCAGTGACCAATAAAAACACGCGACGACGCAGTGGGGCATTTCTTGGCATTCATTTTAACTGGGTGCGTTTGAATCAGTCACCATAGTAACCAAGTGACGTCATACTCAAAACTGATGGTAACGAAGCGTGTCTATATTGTGCTTGGCATCCTGGAAACACGGAGGATTTCTGGATTTATAAATATTATCAGAGCATACACCAAGTTATCTGCTTGATGCCAAGAACTTTGCAATGAACATTAGCTTTCAAAGTTTCACCCTCGCAAAATAACAAATTCTAGGGTTTCTCCCTTTATCAAAATGTATTTTCACACTTCAATATTGCTGAAGTCACAAACTGGTTGAAAATCATTCCCGTTTACGAAGAAAATCATGATAAAGGTGATGACCACTAATCATCTTGGGCTCATCAGCTTGATCTACAGTCTTATTACAACATTATACTACTTGAGAATATCACATCATTTTCTAGTTCTTTTCATAAACCTCTAGGTCTGTTACATCATCATCTTGGTCAATGCTGGGTATCCTAGATCATTCTATTACATTCTACATGTTCTATTGCACTAAAATATATAATTGATGACAAAACATATTTGAGTAAATATCATTGACTATTTGTGGGGCACATAACAATGTATGAAAAATACAACAACATGTTGCAGCGACTGTAGGAAATGTAGAATTTTATGTCTGCAAAATATTCTGTTAGATTTTTCCCGGGCCTTTTTCAATCTACTTGAACATGCGCTAATACATATAACAAGAGATTTCCTGAATGATCAATTAACATGATTAAAAGGACATTTCGTGGTCCACAGCCTCATCCCCCACTTTTCTATCTTGTCTACATAATGTTTATGCACAAAAAAAATTTAAAAAAAAAGAAAAAAAAAGATTAATAATGTTTAGCAAAAATATCGTCAAATTTACGAAATTACAACAGTGGCCTATGGAGCAGCAGAGGGAGCGGTGTAATACACATTATGCAGAACTCGCTAACGCAAAATCGGAATCAACTGAAATTTTGGGAATGAGCTTTTTTTTCGTGAATATCTACTGAAAAATGGCATAAAATGAGGATGCTAAGATTACGAAATACCCCTTCAACCAAACGGTGCAACATGTACAAATATGAATATTCTTTTTGCACTCATCTATATACGGGGCGGGCGGGGGTGACCCAGAAAGCTCAAGTCCATCTACACAGACAGCGACGACAGCCTTCTAAGTTATTCTTGGGCCAAGTAACACATTTCCTGATATAGATTAAAATTTACCTTGTTCCTAAATAGCAGTAATTTGAATTTAACAATGTTAATTTCCTGACGATAATCATACGAATCTTAACGATGATTCAAGGAAAATACATTGTTTAACTAATAATCACGATAATCTCGAAACTGAGTCATGTTAATTTATTTTTTGCATTGTAGATTCAAAGGTTGAAAAAGAATGTTAGGTTAGGTTGTACACCACCCACGAGATGTGTCTTATTCTGTGACGTATACTGCGCCAAAAAAGTATCCTTACACTTGGACAAATAATTCGAAACTGAACCATATTGGGGTAAATTAGTTTCTTAATAGATGCACTATCTAATCCGGTACATGACACCCCATTGAATTCAATGTGACGTCAAGAAGCAAAGTTACAAGCATTTGATTAAACGAAGGTCCAGTTTTAAAAGTGACAAACTGGCCTATTCAAAACTCCACAGACTAGACATCTGGTTTGAGAGTGGTGAATGGCTAATTTGTCCGTTCCTTTAATTTAAAACAAAAGGAACATAAGAAAACTAAAAAAGAGCTGACAAATCAAATCAAATTTGATTTACGTTCTGGTGTACCACAACGAAATTACAGCTTATGGTGCAGTGTAATACACAAACTCATGTATAACTCGCAAACGCAAAATCGGAATCAACAAAATCGGAAATGACCAGGCAGGTTACGCGCTTGACTTAAAGGAGTATTTCGTAATCAAAGCATCCATCTTTATGACATTTTCAGTAGATATCCACGAACAAAGCTTATTCCCATAATTTCAGTTGATTCCGATTTTGCGTTTGCGAGTTATGGATGATTTTGTGTATTATACACTCCTCAGCCACTGTTGTAATTTCGTTCTGGTAGGCCTACACCAGAACGTAAATCAAATTTGACGATATTGCCAGAAATTTCGTGTACATAAACATTATGTAGCCAGAGGAGTGGTATAAAAATCTCGAAGTGTTTTGAGAAAAGTGGGGGATGAGGCTGTGCATCACGAAATGCCCTTTTAACTTTGAAACATATTGACATTGCCTATGTTACTGCATATCTGCCCATTTCAATCATTTAACTGATGGCACTAAAACAAACTGCAGATCTCTCTGAAACAATTTTGTATAGAGAAGCTCCCTGGTACGTCACTCAAATATGGATAACTTTTCAGGAGACAATAACTTCAATGTCATTATTCAGAATTCAGAATCAGTCAACCGTAATTGGTAAAACAATGAATATTATTGATAGAATCATTCCTGGAGTATCTGTGTTGATGCGAGAATAAGCGCATATTATGCGGTAAAGATGGTAAAGTTCAAAATTCGATAGTTGTATTTATTTTTCAACCAAATAAGTACGGAAATATTTCATATCACACACATGTGTTAACTACACCATTAGGCTTCTTTGAAAATTCTTCCTGTACTTTTTGCCATATACAACGAGAGAAAGTTTGTTTCAAATAGTCAACGATTTTCTTCACTATTTATATAACTACCATTGCTTTGTTTGGAGTGGTCATAAGGTCATAAAGAAGCCTAAACCTTTACTTTTGGACATGTGGTAACCGAGTCAGCTGCCTTAACCGCTAAAATTACAACCCTATGACTGAGTGACTAACAGGTTTTCAAACTTCTAGGCCAGCCTGATTAAACGCACCTCCAGATCTATAGACAACAACTTTAATACCACATGTTCTTCAGACAGTTCATGATTGGTCATCGGTATCATGGCCCGGAACCTTCGCATTACATAAAGACCGGGTACATGTAGAAGCCGTATATACGTCATACAAGTTTATCATAAGCATTTTGTCATATTTAATTTTCAGATCCTTGAAGACTGTCCTGTTTTGCTTTACACTGGAATATTAATATTTTTTATATTGAAGATTGCCATCTAACAGGATCTAGAAGCAGAACTTACCAGAATGAAAGGAGACAGGTACTCTGTATGGCAGACGTTTAATTAACTGTGTTAGCGACCTGTGAACACACGTAAGTTTGAAATTCTTTTGTTCGACATTCTGGTATTAATGTATGTGTATAATAGGGGTGTGTTAGTTTGTGTAGGGGTGCTTTGATAAACTCCTTCAACCGAGGACGTTGACCAGAGCCCACTTTACATTGACACCGAGACATCCTCGGTTCTTTTCCGGCTCCTTGTTGTTATGGTGCATTGTACATGTACCGTGTAATATGCACCATACCATTTGTATCATCTGGATATTAACCTGTGTAGCCTCTGTGTGTTCGACCACAGATCACAAGAAACCGCCGACATAGCACATTCATCCGTGAATGAATGTTGATACAAATAAGAGATACGGATGGATATACCTGAATGGTTTGTAACACGAACATGAGCGCATCATTTCGCCGGGTTCGCATTTTGAGGACTTCAGCACTGACATTATGCATTACGAGAACCTAGACATTCGTCCTCAAAAGGCAAGTCCTCTGGAAACATCGTCCAATTATACTCTATTACAGTAACGTCTTCTATGTGTTGTCCATGTTAATGTGTTAGGCACCACATTCAATTTGGTCCTATAGAACTATCGGTGCCGATGACTCTTAACATCTCTCCCTGGAGATATAATAAATTGTATCAAGCATAATTGCATAGTGTTATTGTTTTTCATTTAAATAAAAAATATTCAGGGAATCAGGGTACGATAAAAAGTGCCATCGGTACCTCTTCGGGCACCGATAGCGCTATAGGACCAGAAAAATGTTGTGCCTTAACAACAGAGGACTTTTGGACTTCAATTATTAATGACAAAAATATTCGCCATTTTTCAGCTCCTGGGAAATATGCGTAATTCAAGTGTCTTTATAGTTGATAATCACGCGCACTATAATTGTGACACTGATAAGGCGCGGGTAATTTTGATTTAGTTATTAAAGTAACTTAATTAGCCAATTTTAGTCACGAATAATAAGTAATTATTGTTGAAGCTATTTATGGACATTCTGGTAGATCCCTGTGCTGCATATCTAATTTAAATCTCAGAATAGAGTGATAAACTCAGGGGCGTAGCAAGGGGTGGACATGGTGTACATACTCCACGGGCCTTTAGGGTCAAGGGCCTAGAGAAAATTGAAAATGAAATAGGTGCTGATAAAGGAGATGTTAAAAATTCGAAAATGAAATAAGGGTTGATATTAAGGAGATGTTAAAAGGAACCGCACTGCTAATTGTCCATGGGCCCCCGAGGCTCTTGCTACGCCTCTGCTCAACCTAATTTGATCAAACCTGACAGAAATCACACATACCCCCCTACCCCCCCCCCATAAAATACCTACATATCACACAAAAACAGTGACATTCTATAATATAACGCACAATCTTGTGATCTCTCACAGGAAATCTCATTGTGGTCATAGTGAATTCTAGCTATTTTTAAACCATTTCTATAATAGAAATACATTTGACAAGTAGACAAGGCACGTCGATATATACTATTTTTTATTTTGATCTTTATATTAGGTTGGGTGAGTGTTCCTATGAATCATACCGTCTTATACATAGTTGACAAACACCTATAAAATGATTTAGCATCAAAAATACATGACCATGAACTATACAATGATTTAGTGCACATGCTGAGATTTCCATTGAAAATAAGTTAAAATATTATTATTAATATTATTAATATTATTAGAGTTACTTTTTAATTGTTAGTATGATTCTTATTATTATTATTATTATTATTATTATTATTATTATTATTATTATTATTATCATTATTATTATTATTATTATTATTAGTAGTAGTAGTAGTAGTAGTAGTAGTAGTAGTAGTAGTAGTAGTATCATTATTATTATTATTAGTTATTAGTAGTAGTAGTAGTAGTAGTAGTAGTAGTAGTAGTAGTAGTAGTAGTAGTAGTAGTAGTAGTAGTAGTAGTAGTAGTAGTAGTAGTAGTAGTAGTAGTAGTATATAATTATTATCATATTGTTCTTGTTTTTAATATTGTTGTTATTGTTTTAGTATCATTATCATTTCATATTATCCAGACACCTGTACATCCTTTCAATCCTGTTGACATCTTGTATTACCCCTGTAGCACGAGATACTTAATTGGCTTTCAAGATCAATTACAGGTGTAATTATGTGCTAAATTATTAAATTAATTCAATAATTGGCTTTCAAGATAAATTACAGGTGTAAGTATGTGCTAAATTATTATAAGCTAGTCATTATCATGGTCATAGACCACTGTGGTCATAGACATATTAGCATTTAATAATGTTTGAATGTAGGTTTAACGTTCCATTAAGGGCTCGATACCAACTTTTACACAGTATTTTTGAAGGACCCGAGAGCACATCAGACACACCAAATTACATTCTTAATACCAGATATGTCCTTCTGATATCAAATACTTTTGATTTTTGTTTTTTTAATTCGCGATATAATATAATACAAATTGTATGACTAATCATTAAAAATTGAGGTAAACTTTATCAAACTAATGAAGTGTATGTAGCTGGGAGGAAAAGCCGACCATCATATGAACATTTTGACGATTCGTATTGAAGATATACTTGAATTTTCCCAAAAGACCTAAAATTTGTATGAATTTGTATGAATATTGATCGGCGACATTTTCCAATATGTCAGCGCCCAAATCGGACACAATAGATGAGTAAAATCTTCAGTCCGTTGGTAGTAGATGATGACGGCAGCGCCAGGATCGCAGTGACGTCATCATTCCTTTGTTTATAACAGTTATCAAGTTATCAAGGCATGATAGACAATTATCCTGAGCATTTTGGCAATAATTCATAGGGTAGACAGCTTCTTGTTGCAAACACATTACAAAAATGTTTTTAAAATGTTTTCAAAATGTTATTGTAAGATATTTTTGGCAAACAAGTTGACGAAATACTTAACACATTTGCAGTAAGTTATCGCAAAACGTTTTTGAATGTTATGAACACGTTTTTTACTATATCCTTTATATAACCCGACATTTAAACGTTTTCTGGCAACCTTTTCTTAGTTTTCTAACCTTTTGCGAATGATGTCGATAATGTTTTTGTTTGCTGGGAAGTGAGCAGATACTGAAAACCCAGATGTATACAATGTGTGTACAAAAAGATGGAATAAATTACAAATATGAAAGAACTAATTTCGAAAACTAAATCAAAGATTTGAACTGTCTCTGAATTTGCTTGAAGCTGTTGCATTTTATTGATTCTATAAGCTTTAGGAACCATTGTAGGCATGATAATTTGTCACTAAGAAAAGATGCATTTTTAATTTTCTATTGGTTTACTTTTTCAGTAGAATACTTAATATTTTTCATATTGTTAACAGTTTCACCATTTTCAACAACATTATAATAACTTAATCAAAAACATATTCAACAAGCGATGACACTTTGATTACTCACATATAACAAATGAAAATGCAAAATCAAATTTCTTTTTTGCATATTTGGAGAATCCATAGACCTAAAGCCATATGCTGAAATCATTCATGGTTTGGGTTTTTTTTAATTGGAAAACAATACCCAAAAAATTACAATTTTGTATCCAAAAGGGCCAGATATGTAACGCGTGTTCACTGCATAATCATTGGTTTTGAATACATTTCTATATCTTAAATAGATTCTGAAGTGAACATAAGTTACATATGTTCCCCTTTTGGATTCAAAATTGTAATTTTGGTGATTTTTTCCAATTTTTTATATATTTTTTTTGATCTCAAGTGAGATCACTTGAGGGATTAATCTAATTAAGTAATTTCTATTGTACTGGATGTGTGAGATCTCTTGACTTATTAAGATTTAAGTCTAGTCATACATATGTACAGGCATTACAAATTGATTGTATATAAGTTAAAGTTGGGTTAAGGGGGTACTACACCCCTGCCAAATTTTATGCCTATTTTTGCATTTTTCTCAAAAATTATAGCACATTGGTGACAAGTAAGATATGTATATTATAGGGGCAAGGGCTACAACTACTGCATTGGAAATTTTATTTTAGCACAGACAACAGTTGTGGAGTTACAGTCAAAAATGAGGAAAGCCAATATTTGATCAATAAATCAATAACTACTTGCTTTGAGTTGCTGAATTTTCAGTACAGTAGTTGTAGTCCTTGCCCTATAATATACATATCTAACTTGTCACCAATGCGCTATAATTTTTGAGAAAAATGCAAAAATAGGCACAAAATTGGCCAGGGGTGTAGTACCCCCTTAAGGTTAAAGTTAAAGTTAATCAACCACAAATGACTGTAGCACTCAAAGGACTCTCCAAATCCGCGAAAAAATAAATCACAAAAAAAGAAAAAAAAAACCGGCCCTAAAAACGGCCCTGAGCAGTTTTACTACCGATTACCACATGACTACTCTTTATGGTATACATGATTTAACGATGTAAAGTGCGTTATTGATCTCTTTAAAAGTTCTGACTTAAGGGTAGACGAGGTATTGTTGGTCGAAGCAACCTAAAAATCGATTTTCATTATCTAGATTTTAAATTAACACTTTGATGCATTGCAAAAGTTCATTCTACAAATCGTATACTTTGCAAACTTGCTTAATTTATTGTTGTTAATGAGTTATGTACGTTTTACAAAAGTGTTGTTGTTTCAGACCTCTTTACAACGTAACTCAAGAACCGCAGCACCTATAAAAGTATATCTGTGATATTTTAATTCTTCTACACGCTCGCTATGAATTGAGCAATGCAGTTTTTGCCAAAGCTCACTACCATTCGTAAGATGCTGTGAACTACCAAATCACAACAGTTTAAAATAAGTTCTTAATTAAACTTGAAATCAATCTCAAAGCTTAAAGTAGCCAATGTAACTTCTAAAATAGGACTAGGTCAATTCTCTAATCATGTTGCCCATAGGCTTATATCGCATGAATGCAAATTACACAGGTCAAAGGCGTTTGGAAGATCGTTAATAAAGATGATGACTAATCATTAATAGCTTCCAGAAAATTCCCCTCTAGTTCCAGACACTGAAGGAAATTTAAACAATTGTCTGTTCCGCCCACTTTCATCAGTATGAAGCGTTCAACAAAAACACTTCAACTGTCGTCACAAAAATAACTTATGTAGGAAGTAAAATGTGATACATTCATTTTGTTTTATATCACAAATAAACCTTTATGGAAGTAATCAGTCTGGTAAAAAAACATCCGTTCATTGAGTAACATTTCTTCCAAATAATTAGTATTAAACTAATGACTGAATTAAGTACTTAAGATGCGGTTGATTAAGCTAGCACTTAGTTACTGGAACATGTAAATAGTGAGAATATTAGATAGACTGTAAGATTAAAACTTTCAGGAAGTAAAAAAAGTTCTAGGATTATCACCTGTTGGTGACGATATGTCAATTCGGGGGTTCTTTTAATTAGTAGGTATCCGTTACATGTGCAACCTAACTGAGATTAATGCTGTATATCGTAATACGTATAATCATAGATCATGCACATGTACCTCACCAAATTACGTCAGAAGAAAGTAGGTATAATACAGAGTTTGCGAAATGAAAGTTTACTTCAACTTCCACATAATCGATTGGATTTCTTGCTCAAATTTACTTCAACGCGAACGTCTGATCGGTTACTACACCAATAGTAATCAGCATCCTGTCGATTTAATAACCTCGGGACATTTTTATCAATGGGCGATCAAAAGAAGGGCATGTAAGCGACTGTAAGGACATGTACCCGGGCTTAGCTAGCCCCCCGTCTGTCCGTCATTTTAGACGGGGAGTTTACTCCTGGGACGGGCAAAATTGATGTCTCTGACAGATGCTACATTATTGAGAAAGGCTATTGACCTTTTAAGTAGACCAGATTTGCAAAACAAGGCCATAGCAACACATATTTGAACTCTTTGAATCCCAATTGGGCTGTAGAAGTCTGGTAAATGTTTTAAAGGTAAAATGACATTTTCAACCATAAATCTAATGTATTGAAAGGCTTGATGATTTTATTCATAGATATTAAATATCCATGCGCCATGCATTCTCTACTCGATTTACTTTCAAAGAAATATCTAGTTAATAAAATGTGACATTCCGGTAAAAAATGAGAAAAATCCTTAAATAGCGTGATTGTTCCCATGACAACGGAATAGAATTTCGCGGGTTACAAAAAATTGCCAACATAGCAGAAAAGATTCCCCCATACTCTTCTGATTGTTTGGGGCTTTTTTATGTCACGACATATCAAGGCATTAACAGCTTTTATGGCTTTTATCATTACGGTAAAACTGACGGGTTGGCGCCTAGATAGCTGTTCCTTTTTGAAGCTGGCCTGTTTCATTTTGATGATTTGAAAACTGCTACAAAATCGTTAAGTAAACACTTTTGGCTGCATGGGTTCTCTCTGCTGTACGTGTAGGGGGATAAACTAAATATTCGAAGCAACATGCTTTACAGAATTGCTTCCTAGCTACAAGTACAACTTGAGCAATCATTTAGTTCGTGCATATATTTACAAGTATCCAAATCATTCAGAAGACAAAATGACCCAGAAGTGACATTAAGTCAACCTTGCTATCAGCAGGATGTCACAATTGGTAACGTCTCAAGGGATCTCGTGGCTTGTATTACCAAACTACGTGAGATATCCTTTATACTTAAGGATGCACACTGATGACCGGGCGTGAGGGAGGGGTTCTTAAAATAGATCAGTGTGGGGAAGACAAGAAACCACAAGCATTGGCATTGGCACCTTATGCACACAGAGGTATAGGGAATTGATGTGGCCATTCCAACAATGTTTATACTAGTTTCATACTTTTGTGTCAACACTCTTTGCATTCTGATAGTTTACTGTCTATTTCAACCGATATTGCATATAAATCTTATACATGAAGTTGAAAAATTATGTGTCAACACTTTGCTTTTTTGCTTCCGTTTTATTAAGCAGTCTAAAGTTTGAACTTTAGAAGTGGATCTATAGATCGTTTTCATGATTTCAAATTTTCAGAGTCATTTTCATTACTTTATGCCATGATGTTTTCATATCTGACCCCCAGTATAACTGTTGTTTCTTTGTGTATTTCAGAATCCTCACCATGGCTTCAGGAATCAAGCATCTCTTGGAGTGCAACGTGTGTTCCAATTCTTTCAACGACAAGGAACGAGTACCAAAAGGACTTCCATGTCAACACACATTCTGTCTCGCCTGTTTGAAAAGACTCAAAACTCACGGATTTCACTCAGGTGACGATGGTTCTGTGTCGATACGTGTCTTAGTCAAATGTCCAGAATGTGGCCAGAGGTTTTTAGCGCCTTCAGAAAACGTGGCGAATTTTCCAAATAATTTGACGATGATATCTCTGTTGGGTGCTGTGAAGAAAACAACTGTACTTCGCCCTTCCGCCGATTCAGATTTGAAATCATGCCTGTCGGATCGCGTGCAACGTCTGCGAGAGGAGATATCGGAATCAGCAGAGTCTCTGGTATCGCATTTATCAGATTTAGAAAAACAAGTAAAAGTTGCTAAAGCAAATATCCAAAATACTTTTGATCGAATACGAGATGCAATTGATCGCCGTGAACGATATTTAGTCGGTGAATTAGATGATTTCATGGCGAGAAAAGAATCAATAGTAAAACATCCTACAGATGGAATGGCGAAACAACTTCAGGAAATGGAGAAATTTTGTAATGAAATGGACAGACGTGTGAAACTTAAACGCGAAAGTCGTTTACCTACGTATATAGATCATTGTTTGGATTTAATTGAGCATCTTGAAGCTGAAAAGAAACATACGAAGTGGGAGGCTAACTTCCAAATAACCAGTTTGGATGCCATACGAGCCAGTATATCTCAGTGCGGAAAGCTCCAGCTATCTTCTCCCGATTCCGACTATAGTGAAGATGAAGACGACCATAGTGGTAGTTCGCGAGGCGGTACCTCTCGTCGACGTCATCGGGATAGCTCTGTCGATACGTATTCAATGTCACCACCTTCTAGCGAAGCTCCTGTTGATGATGACGACCCCAATAGGCATTCTCCTTGGTCTCCCATTCTAAGCAATAGTGGGTCATACACGGATGAAAACCCGGACGAATCTGTCTGTCCTCCATATCGTCGTGAAAAACCAGCAATTTGTGCCGATCAAGCAAGGAGTCCTCCTAATCGGCGACGGCGACGAATCACTGCCATTCAATCGTCCTTCGAGTTTGAGCAAAAGTATGGCGGACTTGTACCTTTAGCTGAACCACCAAAACGTTTAGCTATATGCCCTCCGGCAACAAATCCTAGTACGTATGCTAGATTAAGCAGTAACTTGAGATACAGTGATATGTCGAGAGTATCCGACATGTCGAGAGTAACTGATATACATGTAAGAGAATCAGATCTCAATGGGTTGAATTACTCACACGATTCATTTGACTACGAAGTTCCCGATTTTCCTGATTTTCCTCCGCTACCAGGACCACTCAGTCCTAACACTCTTGACAGACCGCCCGTGATACCCATGATGCCACCACCCCCGGGGCCAACACATCTCAAACCAAATTTGGATGACAAAGACGAAATATACTCAGAACCTTTTGATTCCGAGGATCATCTCACAGACGACGGAGAAGATGTTGAAAACGAGTATGTTGGTGCTGGTTTAGCATGGCCTCAGATTCCACGCAATGCCATGCCAGATGGCTTTGAGCTCCTCAAAAAACCTTACCTCCGACGCGAAGATACTATTACTAGTGTAGATACTGATTCGTACGTTGATATGGATTCGTATCAGCCAATGGGGAATTTAGATGGTTCAAAATCTGAATATGAAGCGGACCCTCTTGAAGTTCTTGAAACTCTGCCAGGTATGACATCTGATGGTGAATTCACTCCAAGACATTCTATGAAAGAGCAAAGTAAAACAAATCGCAAGAGAAACCGCAGCAGTAATAGCAATACGAGTAACGATATTAAAGAAACAAAGGAAATCCTATCACGATCACCTCCTTCTATCACGTCCAATCCTACAGCTCGACGTAAAGCTTTTGTCGAAAGCCGTCAAGTTGATCATTGTACCCCACCGCAGCACGTGACCCCTACTCAATCTATATATGAAGATATTACCATGATGGCAACATCTACACTTCAGAATGCCAAATCTTTGGCACCTCGAATGACAGATGCTACAAATGATTCCATGAATGAATCGGAAATGAGCGAATCAGATGTGGAACGACCCTCTCCTCGTAACGTCAGTCCGGAACGGCGCTCTCCTCGTAACGTCAGCCGAACTGTTTCCGTTGAACTTCCTGATATTTCTTCGCTGAGTTTCGGAAAGAACAATAGCACTGATGATCCCCCCGTAGAGCTTCCTCCTATCATAGATACTCCTGAAAGCAAACTTCCACAGATTACGGATAAACCAATTGTTGTTGTTGATAGTTTGCCGCATGACCCTGCCACCATAGGTAAGACACGTCCATCTTCTTGGTCTCCACTGCCGAATTCAACAACTACTCGAATGAGTGTGAACGGTGCAATCTACACAACGGTTCGGAGAAGTTCCTGGTCTCCATTAAGTGATAAAGAGCTAGCTTTTGCAGAATTTGAACGCAGTTTCAGCATGTCAGAATGGTCTTCTGATGAAACATCATCAGAGGAAGATCCATATGAAATAATGTCCTGGTCGATGCCATGTGGACTTAACCTTGTTGAAAGCATGCCAACAGATAATACATTAAAACCAGACCTTCCTCACGACAGAATCTCGCGAACGAACTTGCCGCAGCGGAAATCGCACCCTATGACTCGCGGTACTGAAACGTGTACATCTAACGACGATCTCCTTGCTCAACCGCGACCACGAAGTTACGCACTTTGCCGCCAGGATAGACTACGACAAAGCACTGATAGAGGTGAATCAATTTATTGGTTTCCGCCGCGGAGATTAAGTCGCAAGAGAAATTCTCGCAAGATTATGAGGCAGTTTGCTGAAGCATCGACTGGAGAATCTATGGAAGGACTCTTGGAAACTACATCATCCTCTCGCGTGCCACCTCGTGTGGCTAAAAAGCCACTTGTGGCAAATAAATCCAATTAATATCGAACTCTCAGAGGTGTGTGATTGCTTTGTACAGGAAAATGGTTTTACACATGATATTTCGTCGCCAGAGTGCTACACTATCGTAAGTGACATTTTTGGCCAAAATGAGATTTTGACGAATTATGGAAGGCCATATAAAAGCGTACATTTGAAACTAGGTTTTAAGTTTCAAAATTGCTTAATTATTTTTTAATTAATAAAATAAAATATCGTAAGTGCAATGCAATTTTAAATAATGCATGCAAGACTATCGTATGTGCCACTTACGATAGTCTTGCACGCTAATTCTGTTTTTCATTTTTCTGCAAGACCATCGTATGTGCCACATACGCTACTTTATTGGGCCTAAACAACAAAATCACGGTATGCTATACCATCGTAAGTGCAAAACAGTCTCTAACACATCACTGGTAGTGACGCTGACGGTGTATGCGTTGTCATCATGCTGGCTAAGTTCATAGCTCCCGTGACTGGTAATAGAGACGATAAATCCGGTGTTTTTAGTTTTAGATTCATTAATAAATCTTGAGAGATAACATTACGGCAAAAGGTGTCTTGCTGTTGTAAATATTATGTGCCAAAATAAATTAACACTTGTTAAGAAACATAAAATGACAAAATATTGGATATTTGAGCCGATATTACGTATATCCTAATTTAGCAATGAATGCTACACTATCGTATGTGGCACATACGATAGTGTTGCACTCTACACTTATTACTATTTGAGTGCAACACTATCGTATGTGGCACTTACGACATCTAAATCAGTAAATAATTCATCGATTTATTAACTTTAACACCATTTATATAGTTTAGGCCTATATTTATATTAAAATCAAATTGCTTTACATTCCCATGTCATTTTATGGCTACTTGGAAACAAATGGCTACGCTAAACACAAAAATGCTCCTCCTGTAAAACTGTCCAAACTGCACTTACGATAGTGTAGCACTCTGCCGACGATTTGCTATATACTAATCGCAAAGACGACCGGATTAATTGGAAACATAAATGGACCTAATATTGATATTGCAATTCATTACTTCTGATATCTATTATTAATTATTACAGAGTTTAATTGCATTAACAAGATCCATCTCCTATCTCGTCCCCACCTTCCTGCGCTGGGGGCGTCTGGAGAGAGACCATACCGTCCCGTATAGAGGATTGCCACCTATATATCTGGATATGTCACATTCGTGCCCTGCACATTAAATACCTTGCTGGTAATTTTATTTAATGCTATAGAGGGGAATCATCTCTATAGTGTTATTTATCTGACTATCATGCAAGCTGATTCAAAAAGAAGTAAACTCATGGTTGTGACGCTATTGTACGAAATCTATTGTACAGAATTGTTGTATTTGCTTACACCAAATCTGGGTTATACTCATTTGAATAAAATAACCAATTTTTGTTCCTGCAAAGCACGGTTTGACTTCCCAACCAAATAGTCATAATCATGCGTAGTAGGTAGTGTTGTTGGTATGTATTTATTTAATATTTATAACGGATTCCTTCTAGATTTCGTACAAAAGCACCACAAACATGAGTTTACTTCTTTTTGAATCAGCTTGTACGAACGTCTAAATGATTCCAACAACATTACATTGGTGTAGAGGTTGACAATCTGAAGGACTTTTAACGTGTACCAAAATTACATACATACGTGATCAGATCCTGCGCCTCATTGCCGAATTTTGCTGTGAGACCACTGTGAATGATTAGTGGTTGTAATGAGCTCATTACAAGCATACGCTCAACTTTAAATAATGGAGTGTTTAATGATGGAATGTTTGACGTTGTCCTGTTCAAACCTTTCATATATTGCCACGGATGTTTTTCTTTTTGCAATTCTTACATATTGTAATAGGGTCCAGAACTGCTTTACCATTCAACCTGATGTGGCAGTCATGTCAGTATGCATTTCATTGGGCGCAGCTTCAATTATTGCTAGTGTTCGCTCAAAGCGCTGGCGTACATACGCACGCGCTTAAAGACCACCGCATAGATGCGTGAATGAAACAGCTGCGTCAAAGCGTTCACGTCACTGACACAACAGGATGAAAAATGGTATAGACAGGTCCTATTTAAGTGATTGGACATTAATTTTTAATGCGATGCACAAAACATCTCAATATTATTGTGAAAAACACTCCAAATTTTACGATTCTTACATAACATGGAGTAACTATGCAACAAGTAACTTTGTTAACGTTTATTTACTACAAACGTTTAGTTGTTGGTCCAAGTTTAGCCTAATAGTACGCATATTTTGCTAAACGTTGGTGAAATTTGAAAACGATAATCATCATTGCCAGCATTAGCAACGTAAATCAAGATCCTGAGAATCTAATTGACCAGTCAATAACATCGACAACATGATATGAATTAAAAATTCGTGTGGTTCATGGGCGCCTCCATTAGAAGGCCAATTTTTTTATACATTACTATTATCGCATTTTGTTATTCGTTGGTGAATGCAGGCAATGGATATACTCGTGCGAGATATTTTATCACATGTGATGTGGAATGTTCTTCATGATCTTAGAGCCATAACATACGATTTCTGCCCAACTTTTATATGGTATATTCTTTCACATCAATAAAAAAAAGAATATTGTAATAATTATTAGAATATGGTTTTATCATGTTTATATAAGGACCAAAATACAGTAGTATGTCTCAATGTGTTTTAACTAAATGAGTTTAAAATCTATATATTTTTTCGACTCAAACTCAGTCGAAATAACCTTGAGATGCTCGGAACATTCAAAACTACATTCTTATATTATATAATTTAAAGTATTAATCTTCTAATAATGTTATTGAAACATATTTTTACCGATATTTTTTGGGTTTAACAATTGGATGAAACAAAAATTTTATTATTAGGAACGGTATAAGATGAAGGTGTGAAAGTTGGTGGAAACTAAAAATCCTTGGAATATATCTGTATAAAATTATCGTAGTTTAAATAAGTCTATACAATTATTAATGTTTTTTCTTTTGTATAAAATGGCAAATTGACAAAAAGGAAGAAGCAGTGCTGACAAAAATGTAAACATGTGTGTTGCTGTTAGAGGCTGGCGAACATACAGACGCATATGGAATGCCCAATTCGAAAATCCAAGTTTTTCAATTAACAAACCAAGTTTTTCACCGATAAACTTGGTTTTTCGAATTCGTTTTAAAAACCAAGTTTTTCGGTGATAAACCAAGATTTTCACCGATAAATTTGGTTTTTCAATTGAAACCCCAATTTTTTTCAATTGAAAAACTTGGTTTATTGGCGAAAAACTCGTGTTTTTTTCAATCGAAAAACTTGGATTTTGGAATTAATGTACATTGAGCCTTCCATAGACGCCACTGACATCGACTAAATTAAGTGTACAATTTTGCCCTTTTAGATCGTTAGTCTTCACTGGCAGGACCTAAATTTATATACACCCCAAATATCTGATTGTTTACTTCATTTTAATTCATTCTCTGCTTTCGCAAATCACCGAGAGTGCCTTTAATAATAAAGTAGGATGAAACATAGCTTGAATGTATGTAATTATAATAGGAGCTAATAATAGGTGTATTTGTCGTTATCTATATAATCTGCTGTTTCTTTTCTACCCGCAGGTCGGACATTTTTATTCTCAATAAAATCACTTTAAATATAATATTGCACATTCCATGTGTTCATGAATTTTGTTATTAAACATGTTAAATGTTATTTATTTTATTGTACAATACAATCCCACGAGTGCAGAAGCGACTAACTGACTAAGTGCCACGACTTGGCAAGAATCATCATTATGTCAACATGACGATATGAATTATCTCGCCATGACAACTTACCAGAAAATGTGGGTCAACATGGCAAGATAATTATCTTGCCAAGTCGTGGCACTTTAGACGTTTTCGTACGCGGGTTCTTGGTTTTGGTTTGGGTGGAGTTGCACTATACAAAAGTCAAGTAGGAAATAGGGCAACGCATCTGGCTATTAACATATAAACACAATGGGGAACGATTGCTCGCTACAAGAGGCAATTGAATATAATTAATAAGATATAAAGAACAGTTTACCAACCCAAAGTGTTACAAATAAAGAGTACGAGGGTTGGTCAATAAGTCCTCGCAACTACTATATATCTCCGCTCAAGCATGACTTTGATGACTGTTACTTATCATAAATACAAGTTTGTACCCTTGTCTTTCAAAACACACGACAGTTTCTATTAGAGTACCTTGAATTACGTAACCTCATTTGCAGAAAGTCACTGCTATATGTGCACTGACAATTGTCAACATTGGCGGCAAATTTGAATTGTAGTTAAGGAACGTGTAATAAAAAGAAGCAGATGTAAGTACCAAAACAGTTTACAAGCCTTATTTTTGGTCTAAGGTAATCTGAGTATATTCACTTGATAATTGTGAGAGAAGAAATGTATCCATTAACAGATGAAGAAAGGGACCGTCTTTGAAATGCATCAAAAATAGGCCTTAACGACAACCAAAAATGGTGTGAAAATCATGAGAGACGAGCACTCAAGGTAGACACAATAATCAAAATTATCTCCGAAATAAAACAAAAACAAATATGAATTTTGAGAGATCATATTCAGGACAATAGAAATTGTTACAATAAAAATATAAATATGCGCATGCGTTGCTGGTATATATGATTAAAAGTACCAACAATGTATGAAAAAAGGAAAATTTCATCAAAAAAGCGCTAAAAATATGACTAAATACAATAGTGCGGAGCAGTAACAATGTGAGTGATTTGCTATACTGAGTCTCATGCTAAAATTAAACGAATCTTTTGAAATTCACATTTCGTATTCAATCTAGAGCCTCTCTATGGTGTGCTACTTTGATTACATAAACATAACATTTTGAAAACAAAGGGTTCATTAATAGAGAAATGTTTGTGATTTCCCCACCAGAAACTCCCTTTTTAATAATCAGTAGTTATCCAATCGAATCAGGTACGATTTGTTAAATTTTGTTGCTGATAAATCTTGCTATCTCTTATAATGTAAAGGACCAATGGCTGACAAAGCCTACTCAAAAATGGAGATATTCAACATGGCCCTTGGTCTTTAATAAAAAATGGTATAGGTCCCAAAAAGAGTATAGCATCAACCCTATGTTATCGGTCTACAAAATTGCAAAACCGCGCCAGATTCCATACTTTTATTCTAGAGATATTTGGAATTATGTAACTACACGTCAATAATTTGGCTCGCTATTTTCTCCACTACTTTTCACCATAAATCATGCAGTGTCCATAGGCTCATACTGCAGTTACTGTCCGTTTTCCTATACACAATACACAGTGCTCTCACCATTGACGCGTAACCTCTACAAATAGCGTATGTTATAAGTATGGGTAATTGCCTAGTTAACGTCGCTGTATGAAAAATAACCGGCCCTCTTAAAAGTACTCTTCTAAAATTCTAGAAAATATAGTTTTGTAACATGTCCTAAATTTTTAGCTAATTTAGATGTTTGGAAATATTCGTACTTTGGTGTTTTAGGAAGGATATGTTAACGGCAGATAACACCAAAAATATGAAGAAATTGTTTCTAAACCGTGTTAAGTCTGCAACCCACCATGCTTCTCATTTTCAAGAACGCTGGTTAACAATAAGCAGAGTTTTGTCTCATTTCGTAAACAAAAGCCCACACAGAATTGTTCTCTAGCGTTCGCTTTATAATCGTTCACCCAACTGAAACTATAATACCAGCTTATTGCTCCATTGTACATGTAAAGCAGAAACATATGTTGTGTGTATTTAACCAAAGAAGATATGATTTAAAGTCATAATGTACGATCTTATAATATGAATTTGGTTAATTTTTTTTCAAACCTGATTTTTGGCATATTTGTAATGTTTACACATGTCACAACTTGCACCTAAATGGAATCAGCCAAATTTGTTGTGTTTGTAGGTAAACAGAGCAAAGTTCGACATAAAGTCATAATTCAAGAAATTATGACTTTATGTCCGCCCATAGAACTGCGTGTTAAACGGCCAAAATACTGAACAAGCAGTGTTTCTTTCACGTTACCTCGTTATTTCAGCTCAAAATGGACAGAACCCATTCCCGATCATTATTACTAGTATTATTTCAGCATTTTGAGTATATAATGACAAATTTAAAATTTGAAGGAAATCGTACATTAAGCCTTTAATCAGTTGAGCTGTTTTCAATGAGTGTTATCTTGGTTTAATAGCTTTTAATGGGGTTTAAGTCCTGCAAAGGTCGTGGTGAATTCTACTGTGTTTATGCTAATGTGATTACGTCATCAAGTATTCAGCCTCGCTATTACACATTTGTTTTGAAAGACAAAGGTACAAACTTGTATTTATGATAAGTAACAGTTATCGAAGTCATGCTTGAGCGGAGATATATAGTAGTTGCGAGGACTTATTGACCAACCCTCGTACAACAAGTAACACAAATTCCGACCGGCAAAGGAATGTGCCAGCGCGGGATTAGAACCACTGACCAGGAATAATAGACAAAGGGATAGGCATCCTAGACTGCTGCCCTCTGTTGAAATATGTATCCTAGGTCTAGACAATAGGCGGATTAGCGGCCATTTTGTCTTCGACATGATTTTATTCACGTGTCCTTATACTTTAGTACACAAATATACAAGTTAACAGGATTACAATATTAAAATTATATTTTGAATAATCAATTATATTCTGTAGTAAATCGATCAAATGACGGTGATTGTTCAGGTATTATATGCTTGATAAAATTAAACTGTCTGACCAGCTAGTATTCTCCTCCGCCGTCAGTGTGATTCCAGACACTCCACGTACCGTGTTGCGAAGGTGGAGGAGACTAAAGCTGTATTGACGAACACGCATGCGTTAAAAAATATGTAGCCTAGGTCGAACAATAGCGTGACGTAGTTTCCGGCATTGTTCCTATGCACTTTCGCCCTCCTGCACTGACCTTCCGATCACTAGACGAATGCCTTCACCATTAGGACACCAGCTCCCACTGATAACCGGTGGTTGAAACTGTATGGTACTATGTAGGCAAGTTATAAACAGTAAATGTTTTGGTGTGGTCAAAACCCGGGGGGCACTTCAATATGAAATGGATATAGGTGTAGGGCTGGCACTTTCGCACTAAGGGGCATTCGGTGAGAGCAAAATGTAAAAAATATGGGGTCATTGGGTGAGAGCATGAATTTTGGCAATCGGTGAGAGGAAAATGTAAAAAATATGGGGTCATTGGGTGAGAACATGACCTTTTTTTAAATGGAATCTTTGGGTGAGAGTCGAAACAGCGCCACAAAAACCTCGAAAATCGAATTTCTAGTTCTAAATGGCTTCAAATTTCATTGTTTTTTCAAAATAAGTAACAAAATTAGTGACAAATGAAAGTTGCTGTTCAAATTGAACTTGTAAGGGTCTTTGGGTGACAGATCAAATGGAAAAATAGGGGGTCTTCGGGTGACAGAGCATGTGATCGCAAAAAATATGGGGTCTTTGGGTGAGAGCGATGCTGAAAAAGGGGTCTTAACAGCCCTACATACGCGTCACCTCCAAAGTTGAGTGCCCCGAAGTCAAAACATTTAATAACATTTATATATAAAGGTCAGCAACACGTTTTTAAAACGTTATAGGCATATGAAAAGACACTACAACAACATGAAGATTTTGTCAGCACTTAAATGTTAGAATGTTTTGAAGCAAATGTTTTTCAATGTTATTAAAACGTTTTATACCATTTATATAAATCCGACAATGAAATGTTTCTGTTGGAACGTTTTGTGTTGGCTCGGAAACAATATAATTCTAATACATGTACCAATATAAATTAAACCTACGTCACCTGCTGTGTCAAGTTGAACCTGTAAGATAAATCAATATGATGTCATTCATTAAGGTGACATTGCGACAACTAATTACCATAGATTATATGCAGACGGGGAAATCTCAAACACAGCCTTTTCAATTTAAGTTCCTAAAAAAATGTTTGTAATTGTTATCCATTTGTTAAAACTAAAATCTGGACATCTTTAGCGTATATCGCTGGTGATTTTAGATAAAATGAAACCATTTGCAATAATTTTAAGTGAGACGACATAATGTAGAAAACATTACAATATCTATTACTAAAAACACAAGTTTGTTTTTCGTTATCGTCTGTGTGGTTGCAATATTTACGGAAGGTCGGCCAGGGTATTCCCAAAGTACCAATTTGTACCAGTAATTAGGCCTATATTATATTTGTTAACAATGAATTCACGATTTCCTCGGATGCTGCAAATCCGGTGACATACAGTGGATTTTTGTAAGTAAAAATTCTTCTTTTATCAAGTGTATGGTGTGTATGGTAACCGGGGTATTTATTACTATATAATATGTTGCTATAAATGCCAGGAACATAAGCTTGCATGTACTGCATGCGTATCGCCACTAAGCTATTTGTCCGTTTGGGGATTGTCCGTCATCAAAATAAGTGAAATGTTACTACTTTTCATACTGCAGTTACTGTCCATTTTCCTATACATAATACACAGTACTCTCACCATTGACGCGTGACCTCTACAAACAGTGCATGTTATAGGTATATGGGCATTGCCTAGTTAACGTCACTGTGTGAAAAATAACCGGCCAATATTTAAAGTACTCTCTGAAATTCTAGAAAATATAGTTTTGTAACATGTCCTAAATTTTTAGCTAATTTAGGTGTTTGGAAATATTCGCACTTTGGTGCTTTAGTGTATGTTATAGGTAATAGGGCATTGACTAGTTAACGTCACTGTGTGAAAAATAACCAGCCAATATTTAAAGTTCTCTCTGAAATTCTAGAAAATATAGTTTTGTAACATGTCCTAAATTTTTAGCTAATTTAGGTGTTTGGAAATATTCGCACTTTGGTGTTTTAGGAAGGATATGTAAACGACAGATAACACCAAAAATATGAAGAAATTATTTCCAAACAATGTTAAGTCTGCAACCATTATGTTTCTCATTTTCAAGAATACTGGTTAACAATATGCAGACTATTGTCTCATTTTGTAAACAAAGGCCCACACAGTATTGTTACCGTGCGTTTGCTTTATAATCGTTTCCCCAACTGAAACTATAATACCAGCTCATTGCTCATTGCACAGGTAAAAACATGTGTAGTGTGGAATTAACCAGAGAAGATCTGATTTAACATAGTTGAGCTGTTTTCAATTAGTGTTATCTTGGTTTAATAGCTTTTAATGGGGTATAAGTCCTGTAAAGGTCGTGGCGAATTCTACTGTAGACATGACTGCATCATGTATGTTATTTCAATGTAATGAAACCTTGAAATATAGAACCCGCATCAGTTCAATCCACTTTGAAGAAAATTTAAGTTGTCTGGAAGTGCCACTAACAGTAATAATGCCTTAAACCCT